>NC_084529.1:11950569-12028069 GCF_024500275.1 Phycodurus eques | reverse complement strand
ATTTTTTTTAGATTGAAGGGTGAATGCTGCTGATAGTGTGGACTGAATGGATCGCAACAATGGGGAAATGAAATGCCAGTATTTTGAGGGTACTAGACCATTGGCAACATATTAAGTGGGGGGGACTATGAACTAGTTCGTTTTTTAACCGGTAAACTTAGTTAAACATTTTAATTATGAACTGAACTAGTTAATTTTTGGAACACTGAACAGAACTTTGAACTAATTCATGTGGAAAATGAACTTTCCCAACACTGATCCTGTATTATTTTACATCCCAATATTTATCGTAGGTTTAAAAAAAATAAAAATAACCACAATGTCATTTTTTTCACCCCAATATTGTGGAGCCCTAGTTCATGCTCAAGAAACCTCCAATATGACTGAGGTAAAACAATTCTGCAAAGAAGACTGGGCCAAATATTCCACCCCAATGATTCGTAAGACTATCTATTGCAAATTCTTGATTTCAGTTATTGCTGCCAAGGGTGGCACAAGCATTTATTTTGTTTAGGGGGTGAATACTTTTTTACATATAGGTAAAAGGACAGTAAGATATTTTTCCCCTTCATAAATGAAGTCATCATTTAAAAGTTTAATTTTATATATACTTCGGTTGTTTTTGTGAGATATTAAAATTGGCTTGATGATCTGAAATGTTTAACTGTGATAAATACGCAAAAAAAACCAGACTAAATCAGAAAGGGGGCAAATACTTTTTCACAGCACTGTATCTACATTTTATTTGACACGGCAGAATAAAACTGATATATTCTGTAAAAGCTTAAATGTTGTAGAATAAAATAAAACAAGAGGCCTTAGAAACACTGAAAATTGTATCATTCATACCGTCACTTTAACATGGTATTGACTGTGTGCTTGGTTGTGTCTTCTAGCAGCCATCTCCATTTTTCACGTTGCAGTGGATGCTTATTTTACATAAAGTCAAACATTTTCCCACAGGAATGCTGAAATAACAGTGTTAGGTCTGTGGGTGGTTTCAATCCAGTTTGAAAATGTGTCCTGTCTTGGCCACTCCCAGGATGTGAGGCATGCGTTTCAATAAAGAACATTCCCTGTAGGGGTGGAAATGTCCACACGTAATGAGCGTATGTGCATGTGTGTATCGCTGCATGATCATAATGCCTTTTAAATAACCAAGAGAAAGGGATCCACTATACTGTTCTGGCATATGTTCAAGACTGGGACCCCAAAATGCATCTTGACTTCACTTGCAAACAAAGTATCTACTGTCGTATGGGTGGAAAATCATTGTGTCCAAATTCTCGGCAAATGGTCTCATTGATATTCTCAAAGGCTTCATTCACCACATCTTATCGAAGTTAATTTTATCCTCAATTATTTTATCATGTTACAGTCTAGATAGAATAATTTCTCTTAGTTTATTCTAAACTCATCACAATAACCAAGTACTATAAGGTCACTCTATAAGGCGTTGCTCCTCATCATATGATAAGGTTGTTGCATAGGAAGCTAAGCGCAGCTAATAAAGGTTTGCTGAAATTCTTTTTTGTGTTCATTGTAATGTGTGTAAATAGATTTGGTAGTGCTGTAGTTATGGTTGAGCCCTTTGAATTCTGCAATTTCACTCAGTGAGGGGGGGGCGGGTATCAATAAACAGTACTCTTACTTAAGGATCCCCCCAGACCTCCCCGACAGTGTTTTTTTGTCACTTTTTTCATGCGTTTGGTGTTTGCATGTCTGATTAATATTTCTATATTTCAGTGCATTAGTTTAAGCAAAACATGTTGTGTACACCTGAAGTATGTCCCTTCAATAATGCCGTGGCTCTCCCCAAGTGTAACCTGTTGCGTCACTCATTCGCTCGTCACGTTCTGAAGAGAGATACAGTAAATGCAGGTGTTTAATTGTTTTCCCATGTCTCTGTGCAGCTCCGTCTATGTTGTTTGGGTTATAGTTGATTGACTGCAGATCAATACACCAATATTGTGCAGGACCCTGTGATGTGACTATTGGGCACGCATACATTGCAATGATGATGTTCAAACACTATATTGTGCAGCCCTAGTGCCTGGTGATCAAAACAGTAAGCTACGTAAATGTCAAGCTCTTTCTATCTTCCATTACAATATTTAACTCCAAATTTCTACACTACAGTATAGCAGTTAATTATTTAATAACCTGACAAAAACCTAAAAAGTTAAAATACAACGTACTCACCAGAGATGCTTATTATTTAAAGACAAAATCCATCCTCTTTTGCCCGCTGTGTTGGGTAAAGTCAGAGCTACTGTAGTTGTTGCCGCTCTGGAAGTGGAAGAAAGTCCACCTTGAACAATTTGTAATCATGTTGGCCATCTCTTTTTGCACAGTCACCGGCTGCATGTAATGTAGGGGAATCCCACTCGTGTAGCTGTGAATCTCTCTGAAATAAATCACGAACGACTGGAAGCTGCACAGCCAAGACACACGCCGGCCATGAAATGAAGACGAAAGACTGTTGGAAATAATAGTTTCATGTTTCACGTGCAATATTTTTACATCCTAAAGAGGCCATTTGTCATCTTTTGTATTTTCTTCTGTCTAGCAAAAGAGCCACTTCACCTAATTGTTCAAATATTACATCTAAACAAACCCTTTCCTTATTGTTTCACTGTCTTTTTCCAGTTTTTTTTGGGGGAGTCTGAAGATGATGGCGGATGCCAGCGACATGTTGGCAGCTGCTCTTGAGCAGATGGATGGCATTATAGCAGGTTTGTGTCAGTGCATAAGCAGTATAAAATCAGACGGGCCATGAAAGAATACAATACTGTGATCCGCTTTATTTTCAGAGAGATGACAAAGAAAACACAAATCTAGCCTAAATTTAAAACAAAAAGTAATTCCCAAATATAAATATATAATAAATAAATTCCCAAAATATATATTAATAATAAATTAATACACTTCACTGTTTTGCTTCTTTACAATAGGATCCAAGGCTCTTGACTACTCCAATGGGTTGTTTGACTGTCAGTCGCCCAGCTCTCCTTTCATGGGCAATTTACGGGCTCTTCACCTTTTGGAGGACCTAAGAGGCATTCTGGAGCTTCTGGACAATGATGGACGGAACAGTCTTCGCTGCCAGATCCCTGACTCCACAGCTGAAAGTCTGGTCGAGTGGCTCCAGGGTCGCCTGGTGAGTGCCTCCAAGCAAAGCATAGAATTTTCGCGACAGTTGCTTCTCAGTGCAGCTCAGTCTCATAAAAAATTTAATTAGTGTAAAATGGTTCTTGTACTGCGTCGTCATATGTGCATTTTAGAGCCATTTTAATTAAAATTTGTATTATTGTACCCCTTCTTAAAGACAAAAACACATACTGTATTGGAATCTACTTCAATTTAGATGTTAGTTTGGGTTGCTTTAAAATCTGGCTTAATTCTGTATGTTTGCACAATGTGCTGCCAAGGTTGCTTAATCCAGAAAAGCGGACGCACATTAATTGGTGGAGGCGACAACAAAATTGTTTGCTAAGTGGAAACATGACTGCCCTATTTGCAGAGTTCCTTTGGAATGCATGAACTGTTGTCTTTTATAAAAAGAAAAATGCAGATTCTGGGGGGCCGAAATTGTGTTTGGGAAATGGATGGCCCACTGCCAGCTGGATGCCACAGTTTTTGTTTAATGCTGTAGCTCACTCTGTCCAGCTGTCTCAATGTGAGCCTATATCTTTCAGCCAAGAAAGGTTTTGTTTGTGCATGGCAAAGGATACGTCTGACACCTAAAAATGTATTTTTGTTATAACTTTGGGTGGCACGGTGACAACTTGTTAGCACATCTGCCTCTCAGTTCTGAGGACCGGGGTTTAAATCCCGGCCCTGCCTGTGTGGAGTTTGCATGTTCTCCCCGTGCTTGTGTGGGTTTTCTCCGGGTACTCCGGTTTCCTCCCATATACCAAAAACATGCATAGTAGGTTAATTGAAAACTCTAAATTGCCCATGGGTGTGAATGTGAGAATGAATGGTGGTTTGTTTATATGTGCCCTGCGATTGGCTGACGACCAGTTCATGGTGTACCCCGCCTGTCGCCCGAAGATAGCTGGGATAGGCTTCAGCACGCCCGTGACCCTAGTGAGGAATAAGCGATACAGAAAATGGATGAATGTTATAACTTTCCCATATGCTCACACTTCAGTATTTAATATCCATCCAGATTATTTGACTAATTCATACAATACTGTCCTTGTAGTCCAACGGGCACCTCTCTATGGGAGGTGGTGACCACTACCAGGAGAGGCTTACTCGACTTGAGAGTGATAAGGAGTCCCTGGTGCTTCAGGTAGGGCCAGAAGACACAAAGACACACATACTATTTCAAAATTAGTTTTGAAAGAGACTGATGTCCTCTTGCATGCAGGTGAGTGTGCTAACAGACCAGGTGGACGCTCAAGGAGAAAAGATTCGGGACCTTGACTTTTGTTTGGATGAGCACAGGGAGAAGCTCAACACAACTGAGGAGATGCTACAGCAGGTCATCTTCATGCTCTCACTAGTATTACAGTAGCTATTTTTTATACATTGTTGTCTACATAAACAATTCTCATGATCTGCGATTCTTGCCAGCACTGACATTGTTTATTCTCTCATTCCCATCTTTATTTTTCATTGCAGGAACTTATGTGCCGAACAGCCCTCGAGACCCAAAAGCTGGAGCTTGTATCTGAATTGTCCAACCTAAAGTTAAAACTGAATTCCTTTCAGACAGAGAGACTGGAGTTTGATGAACGATTTCGGGACAGTGAGGTACGCAGGCAAATGCTGCGAACAGGAATAGTCTTTGTCTTGCATTTTCCCGTCACGCATGCACACACACAAGCACACACCAAATAGACTTTTATTGGTGTTCTTGTATGGAGTTTCAAAGCAGCTGCATTCTGACCAGGGATATGCCACGGTTCCCCAAACAAGGAATGTGGTGACTCTTGATTTTGGTGTTGTCAATAAATGAACAATAAATAAGGCACAGTTGTAGGAATTAAATTACACTTCTTATCAATTCTGCCGTTCTCATCTACACAACTATAGCTGCTTCATGGAGTTAACTCGTACTGCTCTAAGCCAGTCTTGCAGTTATACATCACATTTTAAAGATATAAATTATTTGACAATAAGCAGTCCATATGCAACAGAGTGTATTGTTTCATTGAATTTACTAACTGTAATTTGAGCCTGTTGGACCTTAACTACAATTGCTCTGGGAAATTAACATCTATCTGGAAAATATGCATCTTTATTTCTGTCTCTGATCAACGTACTTTGCGATCCTTGAAGGAATTATTTTATCTGAGTTTTCTCTTGCAGGATTTAATTGTGGAGATGAATGAACTGCGGTATAGATTGACAGAGCTGGAGAGTGAAAAGCAACAGTATGAAAAGAAACTTACAACAACAAAGGTGAGTTATTAACTTGAAACTCGCAAAACTTAAAAATAGCAGCCATTCCTGACAGGCAATTTACTGTTCATAACTTGCGGTCAATGTCTAAATAAAGCCTCATCAAAGACATGTTCACGTTAGACTATCGTAATCCATCGCTTCAAGTTACAATAACATTAAACCACAGTTACTCTTCTTTTATGTTCCAGAAAGAAGCATAAATATTATCTTGCACTAACGTTCCAAATAGTAATTCCACTTATATGCTGGGTTTGTGTTAGTTATGTTATACGTTCTGATCTGAAAGAGAAGGCTTAACAACTAACCTCTTAAGTTTCTGTATGGCTAAAATTGGGGTGTACCAAATACAAAAGTAGAAACCATTGCTTGTACGAAACCAGTAGATGTTTAGACCAGTTTATTTTATTTTCTATTATGCTTTACGCAATTACTAATTCAAATAGGTACACCATATTATTTGGGGTTTGTCATTCAAACACATTTCCTTCTTTTACATTTTTAAAAACTTATTTTTCTATGGCGAAATCTTTATTCCAGTAATTCTATGAACAATTAATGCAATTAAAACAAACCAACATACAAAAAGCACAATTTACACTCAAATGCAAATTTGCAACTGTAAACCTCCTATTTCTTTTGTAGCCCATTTGACTAGAATATGCCTCCATTGCTTTAGGACAACAATAATGTATGACAAAACCAGGTTCAATTGAGAGATCTATCAAATGCCAACAACTTTTTTGATCATCAAAAATCTACACATCGCTTTACGAATAATCCCCAGCCCTAATATGGACAGGCTCTGGGACTTGTAGTAGACAAACATATGGAGTTGGCCTCTGCAGCTACAACAGCTTCTTCTCAGAAGACCTTTTGTCCATTCATGCAGGAAGATATTTGTGAGGCTACTGATGTTTGGGAAGAGGGGCCATGACAGATTTAGTTCATCCCAAAGGTATTTGTTGGGCTTGAAGTCAGGGCTCTGAAGTTCTTCTGCATCAAACCTATGACTTTACTGTGTTTATTTGGGGCACAATCATGCTTGGTCTTTCCCAAATTGTTCCTACAAAGTTGGAGAAATAGAATTGTCCAAATGTCCAAGGATTGATCTTCAGGGGAAACTAAGGGGGTTAGTTCACCTCAACGTGTGTATCCCAATACTGCTGTCTGTGTAGTGTATCTCTTTTACATTCTTGCACATTTTCTCTCATTGTCCTGGTTTTTCCTCCCTATTGCTAGTCTTTAATGGCCAAGCTTTCTAGCCAGAAAATCAAAATGGGCCAGATGCAGTATGAGAAACAGAGGAAGGAGCACAAACTGCAGGCTCTGAAGGTTGGCGTTTCTCAGGATCACTGTTGTGTCTGCTGTATGATTATCGGTTTGGCCTCTCCCTTCCTTCGGCCCCTCCTCTTTTTTTTTTTTTTTTATTCTTCGGATGCCAGACAGTTCCAGTTGCCTTGCAGACCTTTAAACTTTGTTTTAACCCTTTTAACCAAATGTACAGAGTACTATTAGAAATTAAGATTCCAGGCACAAGGCTCGAATTAAGCTGTCTCTCATCGCAGTTTGCGCCTCAAAAACACATTGAAAAGCAAAACTGCGAATCACAGGTTTTACCTCGGAGATGTGTTGAGGAGACAGAAGCACCCAGGGGTATATGTTACAACGCGCTTTTATCACCGATGTGTGGGAAGTAGAATGTGGAAATGAAGCTATTCGATTGCAGGAGTGGGAACACAGTGGTTGCAAGATGCAACGCCGAATTGAGAAGAGAAAAAAAGTCAGAAAATAGCTAAAGTGTAGGAGCAAAAACAGGGACAGAAAAAGTTCATCTGGATCATGTACCCAAACAGAGGAGCGTTTTTGTGAAGTACGGGCAATTTAGAGTCTTCAGTCAACCTACCACGCATGTTTTTAGGATGTGGGAGGAAACCGGAGTGCCCGGAGAAAACCCACGCAGGCACGGGGAGAACATGCAAACGCCACACAGGCGGGGCTAGGGATTGAACCCCGGTCCTCAGAACTGTGAGGCGGACGCTCTAACCAGTCGCCCACTGTGCCTTTTGTGAAGTCATCCATCCATCCATCCATTTTCTGAGCCGCTTCTCCTCACTAAGGTCGCGGGCGTGCTGGAGCCTGTCCCAGCTATCATCGGCAGGAGGCGGGGTGCACCCTGAACTGCTTGCCAGCCAATCGCAGGGCACATACATACAACAAACAACCATTCGCACTCCCATTCACACCTATGGACAATTTAGAGTCCTAGCATGTCCAATTTTAGAGTCCAATTTGAGTCCTACCATGCATGTTTTTAGGAGTGCCCGGAGAAAACCGGAGTGCCCGGAGAAAACCCACTCTGGTACGGGGAGAACATGCAAACTCCACACAGGCGGGACCGGGGATTGAACCCCGGTCCTCAGAACTGTGAGGCAGACGCTCTCACCAGTCGCCCAACGTGCCTTTTGTGAAGTCAAATGAAGAAAATATTTTATTTTCTCTCGAGGTTCCTTCATTTTAGTTTGAACACATTGAACACTTCCGATACTTGTAGTTATGCAAAGAGTATTTGTCTTTTTTCCTGTCAGCTGGTCGAAGCTCATAAATGCACAGCCTGTATGTCACAAAATGCTTAAATGCTAGCTGCTTAAGTGAAGATTCACAAACACTGTTCATGCTTTTTTTATAAGTGCGTTATAACATATACCCCTGGGCGCTTCTGTCTCCGCGACCCGTCTCTGCGGTAAAACTATGATTCTCAGTTTTGCTTTCCAATGTGTTTTTTGTGCCGCTTTTTTTAAATTAATACCTTATCTTTTATGCACAGTTAATTTAAGAAATAAAAACTGTTGATTATATAAAAAGGAAACCAATTACTCATAGGTTATTAAGTGAAATGTCTTCTTTTCCCTTGTTTTCATAATTGCTTTTTAACCAAGCCAAAAATGTAGATTCAGCTACTCGATTGTTAAGTAGGCTACTCGAGTACTAAAACATTCGTTAGCTGCAGCCCTCCATTCAACTCCCCCGTTACATTGTCATATTTTTATTGTTTAATAAAACCCTTGCTTCAGGTCCCTGTGATTCACCTGCAAAAAAATGCTCCTCCTTGAAATGATTAGCAAAACTGCTCCGCAAAGAAAAAAATATTTTGAGCCTTGAGACAGCAGTTAAAGAAAGCTTAACCTCCCTTGCTTTAATTTCTTTACTTGCCTGCTTCCTGTAAATATTTGTTTACAATGTGTGCTGTATTGTTCTTCCCTGTTTTTCTGAGTCCACTCAGTGCTTACCCCTCACCCCACACACATTACAGCAGTGGTGACTCTCTTTTTCTTATTTGCAAGCTCCTTCATCCTCGCTCCTCTGTTTGCATTTGTTGAGAAGTTGAGGAAATCGTCCCAGGAGCGAGGAGGGAGAAATGTTTGAAGTAATGAGATTGATGTTTTTACATCAATGTCACAAATCTAGCTGCTTTATTTTCATATGTCACTGGCAAGGAGCTAAAAGACTTCCGCAGAGGATACATTCATGTTTGCGCGTTATGGCCTTTTCCCATGGAGCCTCCTCCATCCTCATTCGTCACTGCGCCTTTTAAAAAGCTGAGATCCTCAATAATATGGTGGTGTAAAAACATGTACCGGGTCGCAGCCAAAGCATTGAGGATCAAGGAGGTTTGCAAATAAGACTCATAGACGCACCCCAGGTGTGGCCTGCTTGCCTGTTTGCCACATAGGCATCTGTGAAACCTTTTGAGTTACTGTATGCTTTATCGTGTGAAGTTAGGCGGGGTTTCTGGGTGTCTTTGAGAAGAGAATGTCATCAAACGTGTCCTGCGTTTGACAGGAGGAGATCGTCATACTGAGAAGGGAGCTGGAGGGCAAAGATGGAGAGATGGGCACACTGAAAGATGAGACGGGCTTCAAAGCCATGGCCTCAAGCAGTGCAGATCCTGCAGAGAGAGGTGGGCAACATTGTTTTGTCTGAATGTGAACATGTATGATGTTAACTTTGCAGTGGTTACAAGGTCATTGAACACCATGGCATTGGGGTCCTTTTCTAATAGAAGTGGTCACCACTGACTACAGATTCTGTTTTGTTTTCCCCATTTGTCTTCCTCTTTATTCTCTCATCCAGATGAAACTCTTAGAAAGAGGCTGAAAGAAAAACGTAAGAGGGTTTATGCTTCTGTTCATCATTGCACCCATCTCTACCTCTGTTTGCATGAACGAGCATGAGAGCCATGTGAACTCTGCTTGTCCATTAATGTATTTGCCCATCAGAGCGCTAATATATGCCCTGAGAACATCACAACTCTGTTAAATGATGATGTTTTTATGCAGCTTCTAAGGATCTAAACCGAAGCAAACTAAACCAACATCGTCACCAAAGCCATAAGTGTGTTTTTAACATAAGCTGAACAGCGACAAGGCCTGTTTGCTTTGTGTTTTTGACAGCAATGAGGAATGAAATGTGTTTGTAACCTTTCAGGCTGTTCACTCATCCTTCTGCCTCAACCCCTGTAGCCCTGAAGATCCCCCACTCTCCTTTAAATCCTCTGAACACTTCTTGCTCACACCAGTGACCACTGTAGGTCCTGCTAACCAATGTTTTTGTCGTATTCAGTGGTGTGCGACATTGTTTGAATGTGTTCATGTTTGTGCCTTTCCTCTCACTGATCTTTCATATAGTCATAGAACTGTAATTCATCTGTCAGTGAAGATATCCTATTCATGTTGAAGCTATTTTAACTTAGGGAAAAAAACAGCAATTGGAATTGATTTGCTGATTGACCTTTGTTTTAATTAGTCTTTTAACGTTTAAGCAAAACAGCTTTATGAAATGCCCTCATACAGTATATGGATGTCCAAGTGCATCCCAAAAATATTTTAAAAAGTTGAGCAAAGGGGTTAAAAATATTTAAGTGTAATTCATGTAGAATGTCTACAAATTTAGGTAGATAAGTTAAGTTGCATTCTATCTGAATTTAGCTTTCTAAACATCTTTTTTATACTTACCATAGTCAGAATCATGACATTTGACACTGCGAACGATGTTAAACTTTGTAGAAAAACGTAGGTAGTACCAACTGTACGCACAATACAATATTTAATCCTTTTACCTGACCAAAGCATGAAATTCGCTCAGATCTCCCATCAGTGGGATTATTTTGTGCCTTTTTGCGGACTTCCACAGCTAGATTTAAATGAAGGGCAAAATGTAAGTTTCACCTATGAAGACTGCAGTTGTACAGTTTATTTTCTCCCTAGCCCAGTTAAGAAACTTCTAATGCTGCCAGTGTTGCTTGCACAAATTCCCCTTCCACTCCACTTTCCACAGAGCCCAGTACTCTGGCACAGCCAGACCTTTCAGCAATCACCTTCTGGTGTGTGTACTAAAATAAATATATATACTTTTTAAATCCTATTAAAAAATATAATAATAAAACACCAAAAAACTGATGAGGTCTGTTTTTCTGTAGATTTTATCCTATAATTGCACCCGCTGCGTTCCTGCTGATTGCCCATCCAGAAAGTTCTGACTGTTAAGTGTCAAATAATCACTGTTGTTACTCACTAGATGTGGAAGTGCAGCGAATGAAGAAGGCAATTGAATCGTTGATGGTGGCCAATGAACAGAAGGTATAATTGTCTTCCTTTGTCTTTAAAGATCATATACCTGTATGCACTTTAGTCTTTGTGTGAGGTAAACACATTCTGTTGTTTGCAGGACCATAAGATTGAGGAACTGAAGCAGTCACTGATGAGATACAAGAAAGTTCAGGACATGGTGATGTCAGTACAAGGCAAAAAAGGTTAGATATATCTTATAATGGAAAACATCTTACATGTCTGGAAAAAAAGAAACTGTTAAAAGAAATCCTTACATTCACATTAACCTTTGTGGCAACAAAAGATACATCATAGGTTTTATGATGACGTATTTGTATCAAAGCTTTTGGAACCTCATTGTGTGTTACACTTTGAGGCTTTTTTTTAGCCAGCTTAGTTCAGAGGCTACTTGTAACATCATCCTGCTGTATAGTGTATTTAGTTGTCCTCTGTTTAGAGGCACGCTCAGTATTGTATCATATGGGTGCCATCACCAAAGCACATTATTCTTTGTCACATGGTCTTGTCAGTGAACCTGTTGTCATTGTTTTACAGAGAATCCTAATGATAATGAGCATGCAGAGTCTCCTACTGATGTTTCCACTTCCTGCTTGTCATCAAACCAAGTGTATGTAGACAGAAATGTGCTTACAGATGCTGAAGAGCAAAGGAAGATTGCAGATGAGGTTTGTGCAGAACAGTGTGACAAGAAAGTATATATATATATATATACACACACACACACACACACACACACACACACACACACACACCAAGGACTGGCGGAAGAACTAGAGAAAATGTGGACGGTGAAGGCAATAGTGGTGCCCAAAGTGATCGGGGCACTGGGGACAGTAACCCCCAAGGTGGGAGGATGGCTACAGCAGGTACCAGGAACATTCGACATCTCTGTCCAGAAGAGCGCAATACTGGGACCAGCTAAAATCCTACGCAGAACCCTCAAGCTCCCGGGCCTCTAATAGAGGACCTGTCCTTGAAGAAGATACCGCCCGGGTGGGCAAGAAAATGTTTTTTTTATACTTATATTAGGGCTGTCACTATCAAATCTTTTTAGAATCGATTATCCTGTACATATTTCATCGAGTACATCGAGTAAGCTTTTTTTCATCCATCCATCCATCTTCCATACCGCTTATCCTCACGAGGATCGCGGGACTGCTGGAGCCTATCCCAGCTGGCTGGATCTCTATCCTTAAACTTCATATGTTGATACTGAGTGTATGGTATAAACCCTATAAAGAATTTGAGACAACACAATCAGCCTTTGCTAAACGGTTAGCATTTGCAATTAGTAGTAGTGCGCTAGTGACTAGCATTTTAGGTAGAACCCTGCTAACTACCATTCAGCTCACTCATTCATCATGTTATATGTACATTACACTTCTAAAAGTCTCTTAAAATCACTTACAGATGCTTCTCCGTCATTTTTGGCAATGCTTTTCCACTGGCCCAACAGTGCATCCATCTGAAACAAATGTCCGTCCGGTAAACATGGACAGTGGGCAAAGGTTCCGGTCGGCGCAAATATGCTTTTATTAATTTTTTATTTTTCCTTTGACGCAGAAAGTTTTGCGTTGACCAATTTTTGTTGGTCGTTTTTTTTTTTCTATCCATGTACTATTAGGTCTTCGCCGTGGTCACTTTGTGTCCAGTGGTATTCAATTGATAGTTTCTGTGGTCCACCTTTTGTCACCTCTTCGGGCAACGTGGCCAGCCTATTTCCATTTAAGGCTTTTTATTTTTTTTTTATGACGTCGGTAAATCGCGTCTGCTGTCTTATCCAACTGCATCTTTTCTTGTCTCGAATGCTTATTTTCAACATTTGGCGTTACATGTTCCTTTGGGTTACACATAGTCTTTGTATAACTTTTGCATTCGTAGTCCCAAGTTTCACTCCCGTAAGTGAGGACTGGTAAAATATATTGATCGAAAACTTTTCTTTTCAAGCAAATGGGAAGATTCTTCTTGACTATAACACTTAAGCCTTCCATAAGCCTGCCAGGCAAGCTTTATGCGGCGTTCAACTTCAGTGCTTGTATTCCATCCATTGTTACAAGTTTAATTGAATACACTACAAAGACACGATATTTAATGTTCAAACTGATTAACTTGATTGTTTTTAGCAAATAATCATTAATTTAGAATTTTATGGCTGCAACACGTTCCAAAAAAGCTGGGACAGGTGGCAAAAAAGACTGAGAAAGTTGAGGAATGCTCATCAAACACCTGTTTGGAACATCCCACAGGTGAACAGGCTAATTGGGAACAGGTGGGTGCCATGATTGGGTATAAAAGGAGCTTCCCTGAATTGCTCAGTCATTCACAAGCAAAGATGGGGCGAGGTTCACCTCTTTGTGAACAAGTGCGTAAGAAAATAGTCATACAGTTTAAGGACAATGTTCCTCAACGTACAATTGCAAGGAATTTAGGGATTTCATCATCTATGGTCCATAATATCATCAAAAGGTTCAGAGAATATAGAGAAATCAATGCATCTAAGCGGCAAGGCCGAAAACCAACATTGAATGCCCGTGACCTTCGATCCCTCAGGCGGCACTGCATCAAAAACCGACATCAATGTGTAAAGGATATCACCACATGGGCTCAGGAACACTTAAGAAAACCAATGTCAGTAAATACAGTTTGCCGCTACATCCGTAAGTACAACTTGAAACTCTACTAGGCAAAGAAAAAGCCATTTATCAACAACACCCAGAAACGCCCCCGGCTTCTCTGTGTCCAACAAGTCCACATTTCAAATTGTTTTTGGAAGTTGTGGACGTCGTGTCCTCCGGGCCAAAGAGGAAAAGAACCATCCGGACTGTTATGGACGCAAAGTTCAAAAGCCAGCCTCTGTGATGGTATGGGGCTGTGTTAGTGCCAATGGCATGGGTTACTTACACATCTGTGAAGGCACCATTAATGCTGAAAGGTACATACAGGTTTTGGAGAAACATACGCTGCCATCCAAGCAATGTCTTTTTCATGGACGCCCCTGCTTATTTCAGCAAGACAATGCCAAACCACATTCTGCATGTGTTACAACAGCGTGGCTTTGTAGTAAAAGAGTGGGGGTACTAGACTGGCCTGCCTGCAGTCCAGACCTGTCTCCCATTGAAAGTGTGTGGCGCATTACGAAGTGTAAAATACGACAACGGAGACCCCGGACTGTTGAACAGCTGAAGCTGTACATCAAGCGAGAATGGGAAAGAATTCCACCTACAAAGCTTCAACAATTAGTATCCTCAGTTCCCAAACATTTATTGAATGTTGTTAAAAGAAAAGGTGATGTAACACAGTGGTAAACATGACACCTCTCCCAGCTTTTTTGGAACGTGTTGCAGCCATAAAATTCTAAATTAATGATTTTGCTAAAAACAACCAAGTTTATCAGTTTGAACATTAAATATTTTGTCTTTGTAGTGTATTCAATTAAATATAGGTCGAACATGTTGGGCATCACTGTTTATCATGCAACAAGACAATGACACAAAACACTGCCAACACAACAAAGGGCTTCATCAAGGGGAAAAGGTGGAAGGTCTTAACCCAATAAAGCATGCATTTTACCTCCTGAAGAGGAGACTGAAGAAGAAACCCCCAGAAACAAAAAAGAACTGAAAGAGGCTGCAGTAAAGCCCCTGTTAAAGCATTTCAAATGAAGAATGCAACAGTCTGGTGAAGTCAATGTGTTGCAAGCGTGATGCAGTTATTGCAAGTAAGGCTTATGCCACCAAATATTAAATATTACTCTTTTGAAGTTCTTTTAATCATGTCTGTTACATGATTTTTGCTCACTTGAAAGGTGGGTGGCTTCCAACAAAAGGTGCTCTGTCCTGAGTTGTTTAACGCATCTTGATGTAAATACCATGTAATGAAAGCTGGAATTCTGAACTTTTGTCTCATATTCATCTTTTGATCTGAATCCCAAATTTCTTCCGAATACAACAAAAAGGGAATTGACCTTGCCGATCTAATTCCTTTGGAGGGGACTGTATGTATATACAGTCAGCCAAATAATGTATCCAAACATCAGGAAAAGGAAAACTTGGATAACTATTTGAATACCAAATTTATTCAGACATCACGAGATTAATACAAGTTATTTTTGGCCTCTACAATTACAAGAGGTGCTCAAAGTGGTGGCCATTAGCTTCCAGACATTTATAATTACAGCGAGCTACTGCTTTGGTAACGTTGGCCAAAGTGCTGCACATGTATTTTCATTTTCTTTACCACCAATGCAGTTGGTTTCTTGCAATACACAACTTCCTTTAGGAAAAAGTTTGCAGGTGTTATATCAGGAAAACATGCGGGGAACTCGACTGCACCTCTTCGTCCTAGCCAGTGTCTTTGCAAATTCTCATCCAAATATACTCTCATGTCTCTGTGGTAGTCTGGCATAGTGTGATATGATTAATTTTTCTTTCAACAAGACCGTGTACCGCCATTTAGTGCGTGTGTTTGAAACTAGTTTCTCAAAGTACCACTCCCCAAGTACCACAATTGTTACGCAGGTTCCCTCTAGTGGTATGCGTAAGAATCACTGGACTCAGTGTTCAAAGTGCGCATCATAAAACTGTGGATTTAAAAAATAATAATTATACAGTACCAAACATATTTGGTTAAGTACAATACAGTTGTATTTTACCTTTATGTAGGTTTGTATTTAATGATTTCAAAAATTTAGTTTTCACAATTTTAATTTTGTGTGCAATTCATTTTAATTGAATCATTATTTGTGTGCAGTCCCCCCCCCCGTCCCCCCACCACCCCCTATATTTAAGCGCAGTATTGATGTTCAAATTGGGCCAACTAAGCTACTGTATTTAAATGTTGGTCATTATGGTGGTACTTGGAGAGCCAAGTATTTTTTGAGGTGGTAAAAGGTTTGAGAACCACTGCATTAAATCATCTTGCATCAAAATGTCAATTAGTGCGAGCATGAGTGAACTTCATTCCCATTAGTCTACAATAGTCATTAAGTCACACACACGTCATGTTTAAAATTAACATTGACATCCCATCATTTCTCTCTGTGTGCAGTTTATGCTGGAGGCCTTTAAAGCAAGTTGGCATCGGCAGTGTATTTATGGTTGTGTGTGTGTTTTCTGATTATTTTCTTTTCATCTTCTGCGCAGCTGGAGATCCTCAATGGGCTGTGTGACGATGTTTCAACCACGTCCAGCCCTTCTGATCCTGAGCAAGTCACAGAGTCTGCAGCTACAGATATAAATAGGTAAAACATTACAAAGGAAGTTTAGTGCTCGGTTCTAGTTATTGTATGCGGGAGGCAAAGGGTGCTCAGCCCTTACAAAAGAGCACATAGTTTTCCTTAAAAACTTTTTACATGTCTGTTTGGGTCTTTTATTCATGGTCAAAGTTATTATTATTTTAAGCATTGCATTTTCTCATGTATGATTTGTGCTAATGAGACATACAGTAAATATGTAATGTAGTCACTGCATGCATGCGTGTGCCCACGCCAAAATTTGTACACAAAGCTCAAGTTATAACTCTGACACCGCTTTTAGTGCCACACTGCTGCTGTTCTAAACTACCTGTGCTGATCTGTTTGTCATTACAGCAGTCAACATACAAGCAAGTCTGTCAGCCATGACCTAGTAGAAAGGAGCAAAAATGAGAAGGTAACATACAGTTTTACAGAGGATCCTCGATTTGCTATGGTCCCAACATACGTCATTTAAATATTTCAAATGGTGTGCATTGAACTTGTTTGCGCAGTGATGTAGGAATTCGTATGAAGGAATGCTGTTTTCTCCCATATGTACTGTTTTTTACTTTAAAAATGTTTTATATATTCATGGCCTTAAAGTATTATTCATAGTTATTTACCGTAATTTGACTTAACTACTGTCTTAGTACATTTCTGACTTGCATGCTTAATTGGGCTTACAGCGCCACTGTTGTAACAAATTCTGCATTAAACCAAGGAACCTTTTTATTTACCAATTCTTTTGTAAATGGCAATTATATTTCACATCCGTTTGCTATGTTGTTTATTTGCCTGCGTTATCTCTGAAGCCATTAATTAGTAGCATAATAATTCATCCATCCCTCCATTTTCTGAGTCGCTTATCCTCACAAGGGTCGTGGGAGTGCTGGAGCCAATCCCTGCCATCATCAGGCAGGAGGCGGGGTACACTCTGAACTGGTTGCCAGCCAATCGCAGGGCACATATACACAAACAACCATTCACACTCACATTCACACCTACGGGCAATTTAGAATTTTCAATGAACCTACCATGCATGTTTTTGGGATGTGGGAGGAAACCGGAGTGCCCGGAGAAAACCCACGCCGGCACGGGGAGAACATGCAATCTCCACACAGGCGGGGTCGTGGATTGAACCCCGGACCTCAGAACTGTGAGGCAGACTCTCTAACCAATCGGTCACCGTGCCGCAGCATAATAATTATTTTAGCAAATTTTACTGTTGCAGATCAGTTTGTGCAGACATGATATACACTGGGTTGTGTGTGTGTGTGTGTGTGTCTTCCAAGAATACATGTGAGGACATCATTCAAATAGGTGAGAAGCCACCATTGAGTTCCCCGGCAGCCTCGCTCATGACCACAGAAGACGACAGCTTTGGCTCCAAAAAGGCCCGCTCATCTTTCGGGAAGGGCTTCTTCAAGCTGCGCGGTGGCAAGAAGACCGGAAGCTCCCCGAATCTTGGTAAGTGCAAAGCAAGGTAGCAAGTTGACTGAAAGTGCAGGTCTCTCTTCTTCTGTGGACCATTTTTAGACACACCCATGGGATATACTACACACAGGCTGCAAACTGGGTTTTTCATTTGATTGTGCAAGTCTGTTTGTGTTTTATGCCCTTTGTCCCCTGTATGTGTAATCTCGAGTGTTAGTTACTCTCCAATCTTTCGGTATTTCAATCATGAATTGTCTGTCTTGTTCTTCTTTCTGTTGGGTACCTCTGATGTTTTGTGTGTGTATGTAACACATGAAGACCGCAGCCGCAGTGCAAGTGCGCCTATGCTAGGTACAGTATAGCCCACTGGTCATTGCAGCAAGGATGGAAGACGCTACTTAATTTTCTCAATTCATCGCTCAACTCAAGTTTTAGCAGCTGCAGTGTCCTAATGGCAAAAGTCTTTGTACTAGTCACAGCTTCTCTGTGAAACATAACCATTGTGTCGTATGATGATTTGGCTGCGTGCCTGCATGCTTTTCTTTCATTTCACTCCAAACCCCACCCCAAACACAAATGTGTATCCAACCAAAATGATCATGCATCTGAAAGATCCTCCTACATTTATTTTTCTTCTCATCTGAGTTCTTTCTTTGATGTTTTCGTCTGCATGAACTATTCGGCATGCAAAGTCTTTCTTTTGAACGCCACGTCTCTGTAGGAGTCGTTACGTGTCAGTCTGGCTGCTTTTCTGGCCCCACAGAGGAGACATGCATTTGGATTCTTATCATGCCGATGATGTTCTGTGTCTATTTTTCTGTACAGCTGAGACCGAACGCCAAGGCACTGATCACCTAGATCTGGCCGGGCTTCCTCAGAGGTCGGCCAACAGCGACAGCACTCACACACTCCCCACCACCCCAGAGGGCAAGAAGAAGTCTAAAGGAATTAAGAAACTATTTGGCAAGTGAGTGGATTAGGATGATGATGATTATTATGACACTAATAAACCTTGTCTCGACCCAAGGAGTTTAATACCACTTAAAACATTAATGTCCAAGATTCAGACTGACTTGTTTAAAAGCCAAATTGTCCCTTTGTTTAAGGCTTAAGAGAAGCCAGTCCACAACATTTAACCTTGATGACAACCCCCCAGTTGGAGATTTTAAAAGGGGGGGAGTGCGAGCCACAGCTGGACCCAGACTAGGTTGGTCTCGGGATTTCCAGCGAGTCAACAAGTAAGCGTTCGATTCAATAATCACCCACACGATTGGTATTTTGAAGTCTCTTGACAAATACTTCTTTCAGCTCACTATTAAGCCACTTTGGGCGTTTCTTAGTGACGTGGACGCTCCCTTCGCACGCTGGCCGAAGGACCAGGTGTGTGACTGGCTGCAAGAGCAAGGTCTTGGTCTTTACGTGAACATGGCATGTGCGTGGATCTCTTCTGGACAGACGTTGCTTCAGGCCTCCCAACAAGACCTGGAGAGGGTGAGATGGAGTAGAACACAGGTTGCCTTTCAGCAAATGAAAAGTGAATAGTAAATGTTAGACACACCCATGTGAGTGATATTTTAAAACCATTAACAAATTGAAAATGATAAAAATGTTGTACAGGGGCTGCTTGCTTTACAACGGTACCGGCGTGCAATGGGTAAATGTTTGGGTTGGTGTAAGAATGCATTGTCACGCAGCACAAGAGGTCAAGCATTTATAGTGCCGTACTTGCTTTTTTTTCATCTGATTGTTTTATATTTATGTTCATGAATTGGTTTTCATACAAATTGGTTTTCATACAAATATTTACTGTAATTATGACTTTACTACTACACCATTAGCATAAATTAGTGATAGCCCGTGACATGTTCTGACCTTCGTGCAATTTGGGATTACGTTGCACCCATGGGTATGGAACAACGTAGTATTTCGAGGACCTCCTGTTAGGTGTAATCTTACAAAATGCTTTATGAAATTAATACTTCTTAGAGAAGTCCAGTGAGCTGGCTCAATTTTGGGTTTAATACTGTAAATTCAGTTGGAAAATCTCCATTCAAAATGGTAACGCGTCAATAACTCAGCAGTATCGGCCTTCTTGATGCAGCATGGTCTCTAAAAGAAACAAGTGGTTGTGGTCTCATAGAATTGTTAGGCACGCTACGTAATAAATGACTAAAGTTTGTCAACTTAAGTCAGACAATAATTAATGGGACATAATGTACTGTATATTGCCATCAGTATTGGGAAAATTACTTTGGAAATGTAGTTGGTTTCAATTACCAGTTACCCTGATTGAAAATGTAATTGTGTAACTATTTCAGTTACTTCCTCAAAGTAATACAAGTAATTACATTTTGATTACGTTTTATTAATTTTGAATGAAGGCATCAACAGGACCCTTGGATGTTTCCTCAAAAAAAAAAAAAAAGTGGATTAAAACCATAGATTATTATTTTGGAATTTACCACATTTTTGTTATTTACACAAATACAAAACTGATAACAAAACATAATGCCATCCATTTTCTGAGCCGCTTCTCCTTACTAGGGTCGCAGGCGTGCTGGGAGCCTATCCCAGCTATCATCGGGCAGGAGGCGGGGTACACCCTGAACTGGTTGCCAGCCAATCGCAGGGCACATACAAACAAACAACCATTCACACTCACATTCACAGCTACGGGCAATTTTTAGTCTCCAATTAATGCATGTTTTTGGGACGGAGGCCGACTTGTTAGAGCGTCAGCATCACAGTTCTGAGGACCGGGGTTCAATCCCCGGCCCCGCCTGTGTGGAGTTTGCATGTTCTCCCCGTGCCTGCGTGCGTTTTCTCCGGGCACTCCGGTTTCCTCCCACATCCCAAAAACATGCATTAATTGGAGACAAAACATAATGAAATTAAATAATTTAAACAATGTCTTTGTTGCATTACATATACAGTATGTGGAAAACCTGATACCATGTTGACCTACTAACAAATGTGCACAATTTAGACGATAGCACTTCATCTGACAACCCAGATACTGTAAGTGATGGCATTAATGTTCCATTATAAAGATGAAACTGTTCAAAAGTCAATGTCTTTTACTTGTTCAGAAGTTTATCTATACATTATGAGTCGTACCTGATTTAACCTTTTCAGAATTTCGGATATATTAGTAGATTGTACCACAGAGTGATGCTTCGAGTTCATATTTCAGGAAAAACTGTGTCATGTTTGTGACTCTGGCAATAGCACAAGACCAGAGACAGCCAATCACAAGTGTCTGCTTTAGTGGGAGGAAGTTGATAAATCCAAGCTTTTGCTGTGATTTTTCAAATGTACCGGTAACTAGAATTTTAATCATGGAAATTTCCAAAAGCCACTGTAATTTTATTACACATTTTCTCCCAGTAATGTAACAGATTACAATTACATAAACTTTCTAATTAAATTACGTAATGTCGTTACTTCTTATTTGTTACTCCCCAACACTGATTGCCTGAAAGGAAAATAGGGGCGGCAGTAACTCATCTGTACTGTACTGACTTGGACTTTGAAACCGGATGGTCACAGTTCAAGTCCTACTGCGACCAAAATGTAAAAATGGCAACTTGTTGGAGAAATGCAAGTCTGCTGACTGACTGTCAAAAGTCCCATGGCCCCAACTCAAGTGGTGCAGCACTGTTTGCGTGTCCCTTTCACTCTGACATATCTCCTTGCATGCCTGTGTGTATATGATTTGGTTCTGTGTATGGTTTGCAACACAAACTATACGACAGTGTGCGTTGAATTTCCAGGCACTGCTCATCATTATAACCAAGATAATAAATAAGTAACATTTCATTCACACACTGATGGCACCACACTCGTAGCAACGGAGGAGGGATTCATTTCCATGGTACAGAATACTTTTAGAGGGTTGTGGTAGGTTGGGCGTGGAACCGCAAACCTTCAGGTTGAAAGACGACCACTCTAATGTATCGGTCACTTTTGTCTCGCTGTTGTTATTCAGGAGCTGGGCATCAAACATCCGCTGCACCGGAAGAAGCTGCAGCTGGCTCTGCAGGCCCTTGGCTCAGAGGAAGAGGACAACAAGGGAAAGCTGGACTACAACTGGGTGACCAGTGAGTACCAGCTGTCCACTCAGCTATTCTCGGAAAATCCAAATTTCACAGACTTTCTGTTTTGCTCGTCCTCGCAGGGTGGCTAGACGACATCGGGCTGCCACAGTATAAGACCCAGTTTGATGAGGGACGTGTCGATGGTCGCATGCTGCACTACATGACTGTGGTGAGTGTTTTTGACAGTGGACACTGCTATTAGTACTCATTACTTACTTATGTCACCTTGCATATTGAAAATAAATAACTAGAAATAAATCATAAAGTCAAAGATCGCGCTACACTTGCTCAACCATGACTGCACACACAGGCACATAATATGGATGTGTCTTTTAATTGGAGTAAAGGCTTGTTTATCATAGGTGATATGTTCCACACTCACCCGGAATAGTTAAAAATCTGCGAAATTGAAAGAGCATATAAAAATGTTTTTATATATACAACCCCAATTCCAATGAAGTTGGGATGTTGTGTTAAACATCAATAAAAACAGAATAAAATGATTTTCAAATCATGTACAACCTATATTTAATTGAATACACTATAAAGACAAGATATTTAATGTTCAAACTGATAAACTTGATTGTTTTTAGCAAATAATCATTAACTTTGAATTTTATGGCTGCAACACGTTCCACAAAAGCTGGGACAGGTGGCAAAAAAGACTGAGAAAGTTGAGGAATGCTCATCAAACACCTGTTTGGCACATCCCGCAGGTTAATAGGCTGTTGGGAACAGGTGGGTGACATCATTGGGTATAAAAGGAGCGTCCCTGAATTGCTCAGTCATTCACAAGCAAAGATGGGGCGAGGTTCACCTCTTTGTGAACTAGTGCGTGACAAAATAGTTGAATAGTTTAAGGACAATGTTCCTCAACGTCCAATTGCAAGGAATTGAGGGATTTCATCATCTGCGGTCCATAATACGGTTAAGAAAATCTGGAGAACTCACTGCATGTCAGCGGCAAGGCCGAAAACCAACATTGAATGCCCGTGACCTTCGATCCTCAGGCGGCACTGGCACTGCATCAAAAACCGACATCAATGTGTAAAGGATATCACGACATGGGCTCAGGAACACTTCAGAAAACCAATGTCAGTAAATACAGTTCGGCGATACATCCGTAAGTGCAACTAGAAACTCTACTATGCAAAGAAAAAGCCATTTATCAACAACACCCAGAAACCCCCCCGACTTCTCTGCACCCGAGCTCATCTAAGATGGACTGATGCAAAGTGGAAAAGTGTTCTCTGGTCCGATGAGTCCGCATTTCAAATTGTTTTTTGGAAATTGTGGACGTCGTGTCCTCCGGGCCAAAGAGGAAAAGAACCATCCAGACTGTTATGGACGCAAAGTTCAAAAGGCAGCATCTGTGATGGTATGGGGCTGTGTTAGTGCCAATGGCATGACTAACTTACACATCTGTGAAAGCACCATTAATGCTAAAAGGTACATACAGGTTTTGGAGAAACATATGTTGCCTTCCAAGCAACATCTTTTGTTTAGACTGTATATGGAGACCACCTCAGTGGAATTCTGCCCTCTGCTGGGTACCTTTCTACTTTGCTTTGTTTCTATCGTATTGTGAGGATTATTTCATTTTTGTGTCATTGTTTCGTCAGGATGACCTGCTTTCCATGAAGGTGGGGAGCGTCCTGCACCACCTCAGTATCAAGAGAGCCATCCAAGTGCTGCGACTCAACAACTATGAACCCAACTGCTTGCGACGCAGACCATCTGATGAGGTGCATGTCCAACAGACATTAATTATGCTTAACGCCAGTGTTGTACATTTTCGTTCTGATTGAGTCACCCTCTTCTATCCACAGAACAATATTTCCCCTGCTGAGATTTCCCAGTGGACCAACCACAGGGTCATGGAGTGGCTGCGCTCTGCAGATCTGGCTGAATATGCTCCCAACCTGAGAGGTAGCGGTGTGCACGGAGGCTTGATGGTGAGACGGCGTGCTGTTATTGTTTATTGGGAAATAACAGTATATCTTGTGGATGCCCATCAATTTCATTTAAGAGTGTTTGTCTGTCTTAAAGGTTTTGGAGCCAAGGTTTAACGTGGAGACCATGGCACTGCTGTTGAACATCCCTCCCAACAAGACGCTGCTGCGTCGTCACTTGGCCACGCATTTCAACCTGCTTATTGGTTCAGAAGCCCAGCAGCTCAAACAAGAGTGCCTGGAAAACCCAGACTATACTCTGCTGACTGCCACCACCAAGGTCAAGGTAGGACCACTTGAATTGTCCACGCTCATATGCAGGCACATGCACACACAGGGTACGTTCGGAAATTCAATCTGACGCTCTTACTCCGCTCTGAGAGTGGAGTGTTCAGAAAACCAGAGCGCGCTCCATTTCCTATGAATTTACGAGCGAGCGTGTTGGCCAATGGAAGGGGTACGTCAGTGCATCCACCATATTGAATGTGTCATGTTCTGCCTGCAAACATCTCGTCCTGCCTGACGCCCCGGCCTCTCTGTCTCCTAAATCAGAGCGGCGGGAGTGCGCTGCAGCACTCCCAGAATGTGGTGCTCTGAATAACCGAACTGCACATTCCTACAACGCTCTGAGTTTCCGAGCGTTCCGGAGTGTGGAGAGCGCGCTTGGAGTTAATTTCCAAACTTACCCCTAGACTCCAAGTGGAGCTCAAGCACCTGCCTTTTTGCCTTATATGAAAAAACTGCCTTTTTTGCTGCAGCCTTTTTTTCCATTCATCAATATTAAAAATAATAATAATAATAACTCATCAATTCCACCAAAGAGCTTTGATATTTGAGCTGCATTTATTTGAGACCTTGGGAGAATTGTACATATACTCCCACCTTAATTTATTTGGGGTTCATCAGAGGCTCTTTAAATGGTGAAAGGTGTGTGGTGACCCCCATTTAACATGAGTCTGAATGTAACTACTTAATTCTGAATACATTTTTAAGAGGGTGTGTACATCCATCCATCCATCCATCCATTTTCTACCTCTTATCCGGGTCGGGTCGCGGGGGCAGTAGCTTTAGCAGGGACGCCCAGACTTCCCTCTCCCCAGCCACTTCATCCAGCTCTTCCGGGGGGATCCCGAGGCGTTCCCAGGCCAGCCGAAGGACCGTAGTCTCTCCAGCGTGTCCTGGGTCGTCCCCAGGACACACTGGAGATATTAATTCCTCCACTAGTTGGCAAATTGTGCTATTTGTGGCTCATTATCTGATGTACTTGTTGGACAAGTTTGTGTTAAAGAGAAACGAAACCAGAAAAACGAAAGCAAGAATACACTGTATGTGCCAGCACTCGTCAAAACGCGGTACTCTGATTAATGTTGCATTCGCCAAATAAGAAATAATCCAAATAATTAATCACCGTATGGATCAGCCATTTTCAGCTAATTCGTGATTAGCTGCAGACCAGAGGTGACCTCACAGCTGCTGTTGCTCCTTGTATGCTACGATTGAATTCAGTTGCCGGATTTTGAGCGCACTGGATTTAATCATTCAATTCTGTGTACACCATAGCTGAGATGGAAATCATGCGGTGGTCTTTATAGGAAGCGTAGCAAAGAGTAAAATCGTTGTACAGTCAACATACATCATCTAGATAATGGTTCATTTTGTAGCTTCGGTACATGTAATAAAATCAAATACGTAGATTGTGGTTGCTGAGTATTTACTAAGTGTATGGTTTTCTCAGTTAAAAAAGTGTAAATCGGAGGGCCACCACTAAAATTGTTCCCCTTTTGATTCCCACACCAGCCCAGGAAACTGTCGTTCGGTAACTTCGGCAGTCTGAGGAAGAAAAGGCAGGAGGAGAGCGAGGAGTATGTGTGTCCTATGGACGTGGAGATGCCGAAGGGACGAAGTTTTCAAAAAGGCTTTGAGCTCCAGATCTACGAGGATGACCTAGATAGACTGGATCATGTGAGCTTGTACCACTTCAGTCTCTAAAACTAACATGCTGTCAGTATTTATTACACGATTTGCATTTGACATTTGTGGGTTGTTTTTTTTTTTTTATATGTACAACAGATGGACGACTCTGAGGGAACTGTCAGACAAATTGGAGCATTCTCCGAGGGAATCCAGAACCTGACGGTAAAAAAAGTCAAGAATGTTGAAAGTGGACTCTAATAAACCTCCGAGTTGATATGAATTTCTCTATTTGCCGCACTCGTCCAGAGCATGTTGAAAGAAGACGAATTTTTCAAGGAGATGTCGAACTCCCCCAACCTCAGTGTGACAGATGACGACTCCACTGCATGAGACTGTCGGCACCATGTGACCTGGTCCTGCTGTGAAAAACAACAGAAAACACTCGCACACTCTTTGCTCAATAGTGGTTTGTTAGCGTTCCATTCAGTGATGAGCCATACCGTTCTTCATCAAACTAGTGTTAGTCACTTATTTGTGTCTCCATTGCTGCCAAAAGACGGACGGAGGGAACATTTAGGACAACGCCACTGCCTGCCAGCTGGTTTCTGGAAATATTTTCTACTAAGTTATGTGCTGGCATTTTTGTGTGTGTTTGTTTATCAAACGCAAAGTCGAGAAGACGCAACTATGCCAATGTAAATGTCTTTTAAATGACCTCCTTTGTGTAGAGTAGGTGACAAATGAACGTCATTGAAAGGGGAGTTAGTTCTATGACAGCTGCTATCTTTTCTACAAAAAATACCTGTCTAGTTCAAATTTAGTTGTCGTATATTTTATATTACACTGAACATTGCAACAATAATATTCTGCATGCGTTTGCACCAATACATACAATAAAGTACAAACCTAATGCAGATTGAGCTGAAACATTAATATACAGCATTGCTGCGTTTTTCTCTTTTGTTTTGACTTCCATTGTTTTTCATAGAAATCTGTCACATTACCTTTTCCGCTTAAAATAGCTGTCGTATTCAGTAGTGACCATATACTGTAATGCACCCACTGACATGACAGAGAAGACGGATAATTTCATGCTACTTCTAATTCAAAGATCAATAAAGTAATTTAAATTGAGGAGGTCTGTGTCAAATTTGTAAGTACAGTACAAAGTTACTCATTTGGAATGTCTTGAGTGGGGTTTATTGGAGATTTGATTGTAGACGTGGGAGAGCTCATCTATCCATTTTCTAGGGTGTTTGACCTCATGGTTGTGGGTGAGCTGGAGTCGATCCGAGCTGACTTCGGGCATAAGGCGGCGGACGCCCTAAGACCGCTCGCCAGCCAGGGCACATATACACAACCATTTCCACTCCCATTCACACTTGTGGACAATGTCGGCAATGACCCTCGTGCCTTTGGAAGTCGGAGAACATGCAAACTCCACACGGGGAGGGCAAAGCCTAGATTCAAATCCCCAGCCTCAGAACTGCGGCGTGGATGCGCAAAGCACTCAGTCACAGTGTTAAGTGACGTCTTTGTCCACTGTACCTCCCTTACTAACTATTGAAACACAAAACCAATCAATTTGGAAATATTCCAGTATTATTCAGAGAATAAAATATGTGCTGCCCTCTGCCTATTTTATAAAATCAATCCAGTATGGCTTTTAAACCCAAAAGGTCAAATAAGAACGTGATTAGTCTCTTAATCTTACATAACTCCCTAAAACACGAACTTCAAATACAGTACAATTACCTCATCAAATGCAGAAAAGTTGAAAAGAGAAACATGGCAAATTTGGTGTTTAGAAGTTCAAGTTCCCAGTTGGAGTTTTTTTCCCCCCCTAATGGGGCACAGTGCCCTCTGGTGGCCAATGTTTGGACATCCAGCCCTAACTTGGATCCGCTTTGCGCAATCCTTTTTTTTTCTCGCATTGTCTGCTCAGTGCGCAACAGTGTGCGCGCGGAGCTGAGGGAAGACGCATCATGGCTTCGGGGTTTGTATTTTGTTCTCGCATTTGTATTTCTTCGCTTCTGATGGAAAGCATTTCAAATGTGTGTTTTAACTTTTGAATAGGTTGTGTGCAGTCCTCCTCCTCGGAGTGTTTCTCAGTGACCTGAATGCATCCAGGTACTGTATCATTGCATTGACATTTCGTCACAGGTACCAACAGTACTCATACTCTGTTTTGAAGTACATATACAGATGATTGTGTTAAAAAGAAAAAAGACTGGTAAAAAAAAAAAATAATAATACAACCGCTGAGTCGTATTTAGACTGAAATCTAAATAATTACAAAAGTACCAAAAAAAAATTATTATATCAATTATTTTGATGACCGCACACGCAAAGAACAACACAAAACCGTTTCTTACATGAAGCTCGTAGTGACAAAAGGAAAAACAATTACGTCGCATGATGTGTTTAATCAAGAGCTATGTAGCATTGGCTTGACTTTTGTGCTGTTTTAGCATTGTCTATCAAAACATATTCCCACAGCTTTTTAACGTTGTGAACCGAGTAACAAAAATGCTAAATTTAGATAAAATTGCGACAAATCAACATCATCCAACTATTCTCCTAAATCAGGCTGTGGATGGGGAGTATCTTGCTTCTCCAAATCTGTTGATGTTCCCTGCTTCACAATCCACACAAAAAAAGTCATGCTGAATGTTCCCATGATAGGTTGGCTTTAAACCAAGAACTTTCCAACCTTTTCAATGAGCTGTGGAGGCTGGATACCAATCGAATGACGCCTGGTGTAGACTACAACATCTCAGTTCAAGTATGAAGACTCTCGGCACTCTACCATTCTGTTCTCTTATTGTCTTTTTTTCTCTCTCTCTCTCTCTCTCTCTCTCTCTCTCTCTCTCTCTCTCTCTCTCTCTCTCTCTCTCTCTCTCTCTCTCTCTCTCTTCTCCCCTCAAGATGATTACAAAAATGTATGTTTTTGTCGTGCAAGGGCCGAGCAGGGTTCGTGAGCCAGGGCAGTCAAGTTGTACTAGATCATGCTTCTCTGCCTCTCTTCTCCAATGTCAACGAGATCAAGATGAGGAACACCACCACCATCTTCAGTTAGTGACAACTTTGATGCCTTCTTATTCTGTTATGTCCAAAGTGTGAGTGTGAATGCTGAGAGATGTTGTCTTAAGACAAACAAATGAACTAAGTCATAACTGTAAAGTGGGTCAAGTGTTTGACCCATTATTCGACAGGACACTCTACTAGAATGATTGTGTCTTACTAGTAGTTAGGCCTGCAAGTTGCAACTTATGATTCTTTTAATAATTGATTTATCTGTCAATTAGTTTTTCAATGAATGGGGTTAAAAAAAATTTAAATTTCCAGGACAGGACCTTGTTTCAAATTGAGAGTGCGGAAAATGCAAACATAAATTGGTTATGATTCAGTTCCTGGTTTGGTCCGTAACATTTGTCAGAAAAACGGCAAAAATTTAGTTTTCCAAAGTAAACATTGATGTTTGAAAAAGTCTTATTTTGATTTAACACAAAATCTAATCAGTCTGGTTTTGTGGAGAATATGTCCTGTTAATAGGCTGAGATTCCGAGGATTTGTGTTCAACAAGGTCTCTAAACGATTAATCGATTATTAAAATATTTGTCGATTCATTTGATAATCGATTAGTTATCGATGAATCAATGAATTGTTGCACCTCTACTAGTAATTCTTTTTCCTCTACTGTATGATATTTCTGCACACTAGTAGGACAACTTGGCATACTAGCAAATAAACTTCATATTACTTGTGAGGCAAAATTACTAGTGGACATTTTTGTGGTATTAGTAGGGTCTAGGAAGCTACTAGTTTGTGACACATGCCTACTAGTTGGGCAAGATGGGTCTCTTGGAGTAAGGCAATTGAGCAATTACTTTTTTTCAATTGGGACATTTCCCCCCCCCCCCCCCCTTTTTTTCTTGTCAAAACCTCTTACTGTACTTATTTTCAGACAGCTTTGATTTTTTTTTTTTTTCTTCAATTTTCAGCAAGACAAAAAGACTTGTTTGAAGATGTACGATACGTTAAGAATATTATCAAGTCAATTCATACTAGTTCCTTTTGGTAGATTTTTTGTCACTTCTTTTCAGAAGAAAATATCTTTTCATGTTTTTTTTTGTTTTGAGAAGGTCTTTATTTTCCCCCAGTGTACTAATAAATTTAAATTGCATACGAGGAGGCCAGAAGTAGCACTTTGTGTGTATTCGCCCTGCGATCGGCTAGCGACCAGTCCAGTCGCTGTAGAAAATTCAGTGTGTCCAGTTTAAGGTGACCACGTCCGTGATCTTCCTGTAACACAGTGAGATCCAGCCGTCAATTTTCTGTAGCGCTTGTCCTGTAGGGTCGCAGGTGAGCTGAAGCCTATCCCTGCTGACTCTGCGTGAAGAGCAGTTTCACACTGGAAGGGTCGCCAGTCAATCATGGGAAATATATACAGTAGATAAACAATCATTCACACCTATGATCTATTCAGAGTCTTCAGTGTGTATATATATATATATATATATATATTGTGTTTCTTGAGGGCTTTTGAAACTGCTGGATAACTACGAGAGGTCAACTGGTGTGGCTGAGCGAGTCACAGCCGAGGAGCAGACTGAGACCAACCTCTTCTTGGATGCGGTCTTGGAGACAGAAGTCATGAAGGTACACGTCATACATGTTTTGACGACGTGTGTGCATTATTTGCTTGCCATCACTTCACACCAGGTGCGCTTTTATGCTCAAGGGCCACATTGGAATTTTGAAAACGGGCAGATGGTTCAGGTAATTTGTTGATAAAGTTAAAAAAAAAAAAAAGGTTATATGTACTATGTACTGTACGATGTTCTCAGTGATTATCAAAATTGTATTAAAGGAGAAGGAAACATACAATTTGGGGGCAAGAATAAATTGTATCTTCCACCACTAGTCTAAACACAGTACACTGATTAATATTGCATTTGTGGAATAAGAATTAAAGCGATAATTTCATCAATTTACACCCATCTAAGGGTGGAGCCATGTTGGGCAATATCGCCCTCTGTTGTTAACTGCATTTAACGTCACTCAATATTCTTGCATGTTTGGGTTCAAACCACCACGTAATCAACCCATAGTTCTACTAATGATCGCAGCATACTCGGGGAGCTCGCTGTCCTGATTTCCAGGTTTGGTCACGTGACATTCACAACGCAAACGCGAAAGCAGTTGCGATGTTAATTTTGGTTGACAGCAGAGGACGATATTGCCAAACATGGCGGCCCAATGAAATAGATGAAAATTGATGAATTCATCTCTTTAATTCTTATTCCACAAACGGAATGTCAATCAAGTTACTGTGTTTAGACTAGTGGGGGCACATACAATGTCCATCCATTCATCCATCCAACGACTGCTGCTTATCTGGTGTCGGGTAACTGGGTCGGCAGCTTATGCAGGGAATCCCAGACTTCCCTCTCCCCAACCACTTCATCCAGCTCTTCCGGGGGGGGATCCCAAGGAGTTCCCAGGTCATCTGGGAGACGCCGTTTCTCCAGCATGTCCTGGGTCATCCCTGGGATCTCCTCCCGGTAGGACGTGCCCGGAACACCTCACCGGGGAGGAGTCCAGAGGGCATCCTAACCAGATTCCTGCGACACGTCATCTGGCTCCTCTCAATGTAGAGGAGCAGCGGCTCTACTCTGAGTCCCACCGGATGACCGAGCTTCTCACCCTATCTGTAAGGGACAGCCCAAAAACCTTGCGGTGGAGTCACAGGAAACAAATCCCACTTACGGACTGAACTCTAGCACAGGTTGTACAGGGACTGAACAGCCCATATTAGGAGGTTCAGTACCTCGTATACCTCGCATTCTTGTAAAAAAAATTAAATTAAATTAATAAAAAAATAAAAATGATTGCGGTTTAGTTCCCCCTTGAATTGTAAAGAGACTGTATGGTAACCCTGTAACTATAAAAAGGCTTATTTTACTAATATTGTTTATTTTATATATTTATTTATTTGCAATACATCCATTTACCAATTATTTAATGGGATCAAAGAGAGAGAAAAAAAGGACATTTTGATCAACAACAAAATTGAGGGAATAACGACTGAATTAAAGAGACAAATTTTACAGAACATTTGATAATATAAATGCTCGAGTGGGCCGCTTGCTCGCCATGGATCACTGCGTATTGAATATTGTTTTCCGCCCCTCTTGAATCTTGGGTGAGGCTGCAGCTGCACCCCAGAGGGAGTTTCATATTTTTACTGGACGCATTCTTTCACAGAGCGAGAACAGTAAACATGTGTAACATCCGTGTGCAGCTGTGGAATGCCACATTGTCTCGGGCCTCACTGCAAACTGGACCTGTACCAGAATTTGTGAGGGGGCTGACTGTAGCTATTGGCTTGCGGATGTTCTATCAACTACCAAATACTATACTATCTGTTTATTTTTAGTAGCGCTTGTCCTCATGAGCCTCGCGGCTGAACTGGAGTCAGTTTACAAAAACAGGAACAAGGCTGCAGTGGATATAAAAGGTATACACACCCCTCCTCAAATGCCAGGTTTTAGTGACGTAAAAGAATTTGACCAAGATATATCATTTTAAAACGTTTTCCCATCATTAATGGTATCTTAAATTTGTACAACTCAACTGATTTATTTTTGTATCTTTTTGAGAGGTGAGACGAAAATAAACAACTCAAACAAACTTGAATGTGATTGACTTGGACTTGACGTTTAACTTGCTGCCTTCTTGCCCAGGTCCCCATTGCACAAGAGATGTTCTTTTTTTAACTGGTATTTTATCTGGTTAAATTAAGTTTAAATAAAATAAGTAAAAATAAATCTGGTTTCACAAGGATGCACTCCCTCTTACATGTTCGAATGTGAAGCCACACAGAGAGAAAGAGAGAGAAGATAGCATACCCCAAAAGATGCATGTTTAACAGTTACTTGTGATCATAAAATAGTGCTAATGTTACGATATGCGCAGCCAAAACAACAGCAAAAATGTAGCGGGTTACTACCCAACTCTGGAAGAAGGACACACCCTGGAATAGTCGCCAGGCAATCACCGGGCACCCTGAAAGACAGCAGCCATTCACACTCGATTCTCATTTTTACTTGAAATAAGTAGAAATAAAATTGTCAGTGGAGTAAATTGTTTTCTTGTGAAATATTTCTTTAAAGAACTAAAAAGAATGTCTAAAAACAAGTTAGTTTTTAGGTGATGAGTCTTCTTTTAAGTGTAATCAGATTAGTTTTGACTTTTGTTCAAGCTCATCGAATGGCAATGATTTACGGGGTACCTTAAGGGTCAGTTCTTGGACCCCTCATGTTCAGCCTGTATATGCTACCCGATGGATCAAATTCTTCAGAACCTTAATCTTGACTATCTTAACTTTCTTCGATTTAAACCACAAAAAAACTAAGATTTCTTTTTTTTTTTTTTTCCCCCCCCAGTGCAGAAGATCAGTGAACTTCCACCAAGACAACTACTGATTCAAATGAACATCTTAATTCTGAATCTGGCACAAAATAAGTAAATAACAGAAATAAGCCTTTTTGTTTGCAGAACATAGACAAAGTGTTACATCTGCAAGTTCAAGTCATGAAAAATGGGAGCAAAAACAATAGTGTTCTATTTATATTTTTTGTTCAGTGCACCGACCAACTTAAATCAGCCAAACTGCGGTTGTACTGTATTGAGCTGGTCTGATGTTGTCTGTGATTATTGAGTGTCCGTCCGACACCATCCATTTTCAACACCGCTTATCCTGGTTAGGGTCACGGGCCACTGGAGCCTATCCCAGCTGACCTCGGGCGAAAGGCAGACAACGCTCTAAACTGGTCGCCAGTCAGTCGCAGTGTCTGACACCAGACATCATTAAATGGGATTTTTCTCATTTGTTTTGTTTTGTTTTGATTTGCAGCATGCTCACAGATATCTGGTGAGGAAAGGACAGTCTTCATCGAACTTGAGACACTTTAAGAGTCAGCTCCACCTGATCTGGTTTCACCTCTACCACAGACAGAGGAACACCGGGTAAGAACACATTCAATAAACACGATTACCTCACCCATATTATGAGCACACAGAAGATGGGTTTTATGTTTTTTGTGGAGTAGAAATGGAATAGATAATGGTATCTGGGAACCATTAGAACAGTACCTCTGGATTGGCAGACCGGGGTGGTGGTTCCCCCTTTTAAGAACGGAGACTGGAGGGTGTCTTCCAACTACAGGGGGATCGCACTCCTCAACCTCCCTGGTAAGGTCTAGTCAGGGGTACTGCAGAGGAGGGTCGAATCTCAGATTCAGCAGGAGCAATGTGCTGTTTGTCCTGGCCATAGAAATGTGGACCAGCTCTTCATCCTCAGCAGGGTCATTGAGGGTGCATGGGAGTTTGCTCAACCAGTCTACATGTGGTTGGGAGTCTTTCGGGATTATGAGGTACCGGACCCTGCTTTTTGCAGATGATGTGGTTCTGTTGGCTTCACCAAGCCATGATTTTCAACTATCACGGGAGCGGTTCGCAGCATAGTGCGAAGTGGCTGGGATAGAAATCAGGACCTCCAAATCTGAGGCCAAGGTCCTTCGTTGGAAAAGAATGGCATGCCCCCTCCGGGCCAGGGAAGAGATATTGCCCCAAGTGGAGGAGTTCAAATATCTCGGCGTCTTGTTCACGAGTGAGGGAAGAATGGAGAGGGAGATCAGCAGGCGGATCGGTGCAGCGTCTGCAGTGATGCGGACTTTATATCGGTCTGTTGTGGTAAAGAAGGCGCTGAGCCGAAAGGCGAAGCTGTCAATTTACCGGTCGATTTACGTTCCTACCCTCACCTATGGTCACGAGCTGTGGGTCGTGACCGAAAGAACAAGATTGCGGATACAAGTGGCCAAAATGAGTTTCCTCCGCAGGGTGTCCGGGCTCTCCCTCAGAGATAGGATGAGAAGCTCGGTCCTCCGGGAGGAGCTCAGAGTCGAGCCGCTGCTCCTCCGCATCGCGAGGAGCCAGATGAGGTGGCTCGGGCATCTGATTAGGATGCCCCTGGACGCCTCCCTGGTGAGCTGTTACGGGGCCCCCCCAGACAGCGAAATTACCCCCCAAAAAATGGAAATTTACAACACACTTTTTTGGTGGAATCATTTTCGCAGCCCTGACTCCTGTGGCTTCGAACACGTGTTTGTTGGAGAGATCAAATCAAGCCGTGAGATCACAGGTTTCCATAACTGGATCCAGTTCTACATGCAGGAAAAGGGAAGAGTTCTGGACTACAAAGGCTACAAGGCGAGGGAGCACGACTTGGTACGTCTGAACATTTGGCCATTCATCATAATCATCATCGCGTGACATAGCACCTTCATCCCTTTTAGCCCGACGAGGACGACCATGTCGTGAGCCTCCAGTTCAGTTGGCACAGCGTGCTGAAACCCGTGGGCAGCTCCTTCATCGGCACCAGCCCCGAGTTCGAGATGGCCCTCTTCACCGTCCTCTTCCTCATGAACACGGAGAGAAGCACCACAGTGCTGGTCAACATCGACCAGTGTCAGACGGAGCTGGTGGTCATCCGACACGGACGTTCCCTCGGCACGGCCTACCCCAGACTGCGCAGCAGCAACGGCAGACATAATAGACAGCACTCGCAATGATCTTTTATTTGATTTGAATTCACCTTTATTCTACTATAAGAAGTTGCCCACTGACATAGTTTACCTCTTCTAGGGAGTCCTGGGCAGACAATTATATTGGACTGTATCATAAAGACAGACTAAGACGACATAATCAAAAGTAGAGAAAATAAGGAAGTCATAAATGAGTCTTGTTTGTATTGTAGTCATGCGTCATCATTTACTGATTTACCCATTAAACTTTTAGCAATAAAACAAGTGTACTTTTTTTTTTTTTTTCCTTTTCAGACTCAAGTCAGATAATTGTAATCACTGTTCTTGCGAATGTCACAGTTTAGTGGTTCATACACCTGAATTCCGTGCAGTATGAAAAAGGGGGCCAAGGGGCCGTGGCGTTGGGCATCCAACTCAGGGGGACTTTCCATATGGGTTTGGGTTAGCATTAAAAACACCCCCCCCCCCCCCCCCCCCCCTCCCACAATATAAAGCGCTATAGAAAATGGATAGTGTTATCATGAATGCATGTGGCTGACCACATTATCAGAAAGCTGACCCAAAACACACATCTGAGTGGGGGGGGAGGCTGGGAACTACATACTGCACGGGACTATCTAAGCAAGTATTTTTTTGATTGCAGTTCTTGCCTCAAAATATTGTCCAACAAGGGCACCATCATTTTTGTCCAGGCCACTTTTGAAATTTCATTTTAAAATACTGTACTGTAATAACAGAGTACAGGACTTAACTGCATGCTTTCCAATGTGGTCACTTAAAGGGGCATTCCTGTGTGGATCCTCATGTCACGAGGTGACACATGAAACCCGCGAAACAGGAAATTGTGATTGTTCCTATTTTGAGCATACTGTCAGTTTGAATTGTTCAAACTTGCTTTTGATTTCATTTGAAGTTTTCATGTTCTCCCCGTGCTTGTTTTTCTTCTAATTTTACATTTGAAATATTTTTACAAGAATGTAAATGACTCAAAAAGTAATATAAGGTGATATAATTGTTTCAAACAAAATGTCAGTTTGATTTCTAGCAGTGATAACAATTTATCGAAGCCAGAATTTATCTGAAAGTTCACAGCAGAGCATCATTGTGGTCAGGTAATACAATTACCGTAATTTCTCGTATACAATGCACACCCATGTGTAATATGCACCCCCCAAAGTTGACCCCAAAATTCCACAAAACCCTTCTACCTATGTATATTACATTTTTACAATGCATGATTTTGCGTCTACCCATATGATCAAAACATGAAGTATTATCTTTTTTTTTGTTAGTTTTTACAAATAATTATTCTGACGTTTTTACTGGCTCTTATTTTGAAATTCACAGCCCTACTTTTATTTAGTAAATTAGAAAACACACAGTTGTACTCATGTTTGATTACCCAGGCAGAATTTGCAAAATGGGTACAATTCTTTAAAGAAAACATGAAGGGCCTGGCGAAACACATTTAATTGTATTTTAATGGGATTCAAATTAAACTGGCAAGCATTTCAGAAAAGCATTATCATTAAACAAAACATAACCATAAAGAAATTAAAGAAAATTGTTGTTCATTCATCAGTCATATTAAAAAAACTAAAATAAAAATATTTCACACATTCTGCCAGGATATGTAAACTTATGAGCATAACTGTACATATATGCAGTCGTACGTACCCCCGTCATATTGGAATGAAAGTCTAGGCTACACCTTTTTTATAACCACTAGGAGGTGGCATTTTGGAATTAACGTGTTTTTTTTATAACCACTAGATGGCGGCATACATTTATAAAATGTGAGGGTTTTTTCATTTGCCCCTATACCTATGTATAATGCTCACTATGGGCTTTTGACAATGTTTTTTTGGGGGGGGCGTGTGTGCATTATACACGAGAAATGACGGTACTCCAGGCAGAAAGAGTAACTAACTTAATTTCCACAAGTACACACAAGTTAACGTTTGGGAAAACTTTGGTGAAGCACAACCTGAACACTTCTTGATTGTCTAAAGAGAGAACAAGAATCAATTTATGTGATACAAGCAGCCCAAAAAAGCAAAAGGCTAAAGCAAGCATGCAAAGGCTAAATCCCACTGGATGACAACTTCCAACAAAACCGACCAACTTGGCCGTGTTCTGTCAAATCAATTACTGTGCAGACAGAAGAACCAGAGACAAAATTTGTAAATTTGACAAACCAAAGCAAACATTAACCTACATGCGTGGTTACTGGGACGAGTATAGAATTTGGCACTGGAGAATAAGTGAAGGAAATGTGGAGGACAATGGGATGCTTTTAAACATTGGTTTGACAGAAGAAAAAAAATTCTTGAGACACAAAATGAAAAGAGTTTTAGCACATGAATAATATCAGAAAACAGTGTAGTAGTTCATGTTAAATGTGAAACCGAACATGAAGAGTACTGACAAACAAAACCAACAACATTTCCAATGTCCCACCCCAATGACCTCGAGAATATGCGGTCAGATGTTCGAGATCAGTAGGGCTAATTCCTGAAAATTACAAACAGCAGTGTTGCTGTTAATAATCCCTGATTTAGTGGTTGTTGTAACTTCGTCTTGTCGGTTATTAAACATGAATTACGATTCAGACTTATTTAAAGTCAAATGACTTGAAACTGTGCCCAACTGTCCTGTCACATTTATCTTACTAATTTATAGTTTGTTGGACAAAATTAACCCAAACGTATGAAGCCAGAAGAGATTTTTGAAAAAGAAAATTAAAAGGTAGAAGTTGGGATGAGATGAATAAGCGAAATACATGATAAAAACAAAAGTGTAAAAATATGGGCTTACTCAATTAAAAGCTCAAATTTGAATGTCTACAATATATTCTGTATATCTATATACCCCTGCTTTGCCCCTTAATACAATAAACACACTAATGTGTGATTCTTGGAAATCTAAGAATATAAGTTTATCCGTAAACATTCTGACATCAACTGTATAAAATTCATTTACAACTGGTCACAATAAGCACTCGAGCAGCAGCCATTTGAAGACGTAGTTAATTATCCATCCATCTTCTGTACCGCTTCATCCTCACAAAGGGTTGCGGGTGTGCTGGAGCCTATCCCCAGCAATCTTCGGTCCCCTGAACTGGTCACCAGCCAATCGCAGGGCACATATATACAAACAACCATTCGCAACCACATTCACACCTAAGGGCAATTTAGAATCTCCAATCAACCTACCATGCATGTTTTTGGGATGTGGGAGGGAACCGGAGTACCTGGAGAAAACCCACGCAGGCACGGGGAGAACATGCAAACTCCACGCAGGCGAGGCTGGGATTTGAAACCCGGTCCTCAGAACTGTAAGGCAGATGTGCTAACCAGTCGTCCACCGTGCCACGTAGTTAATTAGATAATAATAATCATAGTCAAGGTTGTTATTGAACCAATATGCACTAAGAGGTGTCAAAATGGCTGCTGCAACTTTCCAGATGGCAGTGTGGCATGTTCACACAAGCATTTAGGAGGGCTGAAACCATAGCAGCACAAATGACAATTTAAACAGCACAACTGAATGAGGTGAGTTTTTCCGTGCGGTGTTAGGGACCAGGGGGGCGCAAAGTTCCCGCAGTGTGAAAAAGCACCTTCTTGATGTAGGCCACGGTGGAGACATTGAGCAGTATGTTCACGTGCTCGTTCCCGGGAAGCTCTTGCAAGGTCACCGCTTGTTTCTGCCGCCCCACCCACCGCTTGCACTGGGTGGCGCTCAACAGGTTGACCGTCCCGTCGCCGTCGCCCATCACCACGGTGGGATCCTCATCGGGGAACTTGGACGTGTACTGGAAGGCTTCTGACGTGGGAATGCCGGAGCCGTACAAGCAGTGGATGGCCACGCCGGGCGGCGTGAGGTCAAAGAGCAGAGACTCCGTGTCCTCACGCATAAGCCAGCCGTCCTCGAAACCCAGGTCTAAGTAGAGTCGCTTGTAGTCCAGCACGGTATAGTTCGTTGTTGGTGTCTGGATCAAAACCTGCAGAAAAAAACAGGGAGAATTTGTTTGCAAACAACACTGAGTGAAGATGTACGGTGAAACTGGAGTGACACAAGCAGACTGCCAGAGTTCTGATGCCATCCTCAGACAGATTTCTGTTTCCTCTAAAGGGGACAACAGTGCTGTAAAAAGTCAACATTGTCTAGTGGTAAAAACATTATGCACTACACTACATCGAGAACAGCGCTGTGAAAGTATTACTTTTTTTTTTTTCATAGTTTCTCCAATTTAATTGTTAAAATCATCAAACAAATGTAAATATCACATACGAAGACAATCAAAGTATACATGAAATGCAATTTTTAAACGGTGATTTCATTAACCCGGACGCCTCCCCGGTGAGGTGTTCCGGGCACGTCCCGCCGGGAGGAGACCCAGGAGACGCTGGAGAGACTACGTCTCTCGGCTGGCCCGGGAACGCCTCGGGTTCCCCCCCCCCCCCCCCCCCCGGAAGAGCTGGATGAAGTGGCTGGGGAGAGGGAAGTCTGGGCGTCCCTGCTAAAGCTACTGCCCCCGCGACCCGACCTCGGATAAGCGGTAGAAGATGGATGGATGGATTTCATTTAAGCAAAAAAAAAAAAAAACTATTCCGAGCTTCCTGGCCTTGAGTGAAAAAGTAACAGCCCCCGAAATCCAATAACTGGTTGGCAGCAACAAATGAAATCAAGCGTTTTCTCTGACTGGCAATGAGTCTTTCACATCGCTGTGGAGATATTTTGGCCCACTCTTGCAGAATTGTTTGAATTCAGCAACAACGGAGGGTTTTCAAGCGTCAACAGCCTTTCTAAGGTCACGCAACAGCATTTCAATAGGATTCGAAACCAGACTTTGACTAGACCACTCCAAAACATTCTTTAATTTATTATTATTTTTTTAAATTCTTTTTTTAAGCCATTCAGGAGTTGACATGCTTGTGTGTTTTTGGATCGTTATCTTGCTGCAGAACCCAAGTGCAGGTCACAAACTGATGGCTGAGGATTTTCTGTTAAAGAGCAGAATTCATGATTCCATCAATCACAGCAAGTTGTCCAGGTCCTGAAGGAGCCCAGCGGCCCCAGACTACCACACTACCACCACCATGTTTGACTGTTGGTATGATGTTCTTTTTCTGAAATCCTGTGCAACATTTACGCCAGATGTAACGGGACATACACCTTCCAAAAAGTTCAACTTTTGTCTTGTGAGTTCATAGTATATTCTCCCAAAAGTCTTGGCAATCAAAAAAATCAAAACAGAGAGAAAAGCCTTTGTTCCTTTTGGTTAGTTGTGTGGATGGCATTTTTGCCCACTCTCTTGCTCATTGTTGTGTCATGTACACTGAACTTAAGTGAGGCAAGGGAGGCTGCAGTTCTTTAGATGTTGTCCCGGGTTCCTTTGAGGTATTCTTTATAGGCCGGCCACTCTTGGGAAGATTCACCACTGTTCCACGTTTTCTCCATTTGTGGATACTGGCTCTCACCATGGGTCGCTGGAATCCTAAATCTTTAGAAATGGCTTTGTCATCCTTTGCAGACTGATAAATGACGATTACTTTATTTCTCATCTCTTCTTGAATTTCTAAGGATTGTGTCATTTTGTTGCAGCTTTTGGAGATCTTTTGGCCGACTTCATTTTGTCAAACAGGTTCTATTTTAGTGGGTCCGTGATTGAACTCGTCTGCAGGTAATCAGGCTGGGGTGTTGTCAGTGGAAAAAGAACCAAAAATTGTGATGAGTCACAGATAAGTCATGATTTAACAAGGGAGCCGAAGATGTTTCACACAGGGCCAGCAGGCTTAGACTATTTTTTTTTTCCTTATAAAAAGAAAAAAAAAAAAAAAATTAATAACTGCATTTTATGTTTACTTGTGTTATCTTTGTCTGATATTATATATACTGATAAGTTTGATTACCTTAAGTGGGGAAACTGCAAAATAAATAAGAATTTTAGAAGGGGGCACTTTTTCACAGCACTGTAATTAGAGGTGCTTCAGGTTTTGTTGAATGCACAGATTAGCATTATCTTACAGTGTGAACTTGTTGGAGCCGTGGCAGTGAGGTATTTGGTTGGGTGGTGTTGCTCCACATGCTTTGAGTGAACTGCTGCATCCACGGGTTATATTAGTTTTATTGTCTTTACGAGCGCTCGCTTCTTTGCACCTCACCTGGGCTCTGCTTCAAGTATGAGCAGCCGACAAACAATAGACAATAGAAGGTGAACACTGGCGATGTATCTCAGCAGGCCACGAAATGTCGCACACTGGGCCCAGGTGACCTTCAGAGGATAGCTACAGAGGTGGGAAAACTTAAATGTGTAGTGCAAGGCTTTACAATGCATTGAATCATTGTAGCGCTACATTGCAACAAAGTGGAGAACAATGTTATTCAATGATAGATAGACAGATAGATAATTGTATTCATTCCATGAGGAAATCTTGATTGTCACACCAGCAATATCTGCAAATAATGTCACAGGATCAGATCAATGCACTGCCCACGCTCTCTAGTGAGAAGAATCTTGACAAACAACAAAACTCCACGAGCCGCCACTGGTGGGAACCGGATTGTTTTGACAATGTAGCCAAATATCCCATTTGTCGTGTAAGTGTGGTGCGTTCTTTGGCGCTTTCATGATGCATAATCGTGCACGCAAACACACCGCACACACCTTATCTTTAGGCCAGCTGTGGGCGTAGGGAAGGAGCCAAGAGGTGGACACAGCCGTACGTTGTTGAGAGCGGATCTTTAGTGGTCTGATCACCGGGATGCCGTTATTGTCCCCTGAATCACAAACAGAAAAAAAAAAAAACACATTTTAAAGAACTGGAAGTGGAGAGAGAGTAACAAAAGTAAGGGGAAATGTTGTTGTTGTGTGGATTCATCCAACACAATGGTTTACTGATCATCTGACAATGGCCATTTGTGTGATTATTCATGACAAACTAATTAGTAAAAGTATCATTTTTATTCTCATATCACTTGTCCTCATAAGGGTTGCGGGTGTGCTGAAGCCTATCCCAGCTGACTTTGGCCAAGTACACCCTTGCACTGGTAGCCAACCAATTGGAGGGCATACATAGACAAACAACATTCACAATTTAGAGTCTTCAATGAGCCCAACATGCATTTTTTTGGGGAATGTCGGAGAAAGCCGAAGAACCCTTACGAAACCCAGGCAAGTACGGGGGAGAACATGCAAACTCCACACAGGAAGGCCGGAGCTGAGACTCGAACCCTGAACCTCAGAACTAGCAGACGTGCTAAGGATATTAAAATTAAGGATTCATTAATTACCAAGTCTTATCTAGTCTGACCACTAATAATAACGAGCTTTGCAGCAATGGTTCACTCGGTTTGTGGTGTCACGGTGGTCTTGCACCGCTGAAAAGAAAAACTCATGCACATGCTCAGTTTCTTCTCTCACCGGAGGTGATCACACGCAGCGTCTTGGCCACGCCGGCCCACGGCGCTCCCAGAGCGATGAACGCTTTGACGTATTTGTCTTTCCAGGCTTGCGGCTGCTGGTTGAGGAAGTACAACGTGTACATGTTGCCCATACTGTGGGCAATCATAACAACGGGCCCGCCCGCCTTCTCTGCCATCTCCTCGATCATCCCCTGTAACGCCAGGAAGTACTCCTTGTTCTCGTCTGCGAGGGAAGCAACAAGGCATCCCATAGTCAAAATTGAGTTGCTCACGGGAGGAGCTGAAGATGTGCGTGTGCGTGTGTTCCGCCTACTCGGTGCTTTCCTCCAATCATAGGGAGCTCCTCTGACATCGTCACCTCGAGTGTAGCCCCAGTCCACCAGCGCCTGTACGATATTAAAAAAATACATACCTAAAAGAAAGACAAGAGCACAAGCTGGGTTTAGTGCCATGGAAGCACTGGTAGCGTGACTATATTTCTGAAAGCATTTGACTTCGTATTTCACTTGACAAATAAGACATCCGTCAGTTCATATACACTATACCACTCATAATTGAAGGTAGACTTTAGTGGTCCAAAAGCCAAAAACATTCATTTATTGAAGCATTAAAGCCACAATCCAGAAATTCTGTCGCTCCCTTGGCCAGAATTCAGCATTACAACAACAGAAACCGTCGCTTCGATATGACGTAGGCTTGCGTGTGATGATTCTACAACGTTCGACTCAATTTTTATTCTATTTTGAAAGACAGCTAGCGGGGAAAAAAGAAGAGGCGATCGTTGGAAATTCGCTACCATTGCTGCGTTTCGTGCGTAATTGCTCGGACGTTGCTGAAATGGACTTTATTTTACGTAAGGCACCTCGTTGGGCAGCTAAGAAGTCCTCGGGAAGATGTATGGGTTTTGGTCACAGCAGACGGATGTCGTCATCGTGTATCACCGAAGACCTCTGCATACATTTCCGCCTTGTTTCACATAAATGAATCGCTTTGAAAGCTTTGCTTCTGTGTGGGGGGCCCCAGCACAGAGGCTGTGTGTGCTCATGTGACTGCCTGGCTCCATTTGATTGGCCAAATGGACTCAAATGTCACTAGTAACGTCGGGGGGGGGAAAAAAGAGTCGTGACACTGGTTTCTCTGACAAACCAATATAGATCGTGAAAGCAATTAATTATATTCTTGTGCACAAGAAATACACTAACCGGCAATTAGTGAGCTCAATGTAGCTCAACATAAAGGAGTAAAAGTAACGTTTCTTCTTCCCAAAAACACTCAAATACTTTATCAGTAAAGTTACTTGAGTAAAAGTAATGGAGTAAATGTAGCTTGCTACTACCCATCTCTGCTTGCAAGTCATTCACCACAGTGAAAATGACAAGGAGAAGCGTTTGCAAGAGAAAAACTAAATAGTTAGCATACAGTGGCTTCTTCTATTTGTTATTCTACTACCACTCTTTCTTCGTCTTTGAATTTCTGGCAGTCCGCATGTGGCGCAGTGTTGCCTCTCACAGTTCAGTCTTGGTACTATGACAGACATCTGGTGTGCGGGAGGATTGTGGGTGTCGATATTGTTATCTGTGGTGGTCATCTCGTGTACACCAGCACTAAAAGTAGCAAAAGCACGCGTGCAGATTTTTCCTCGTCATGTGTGGGGTTGCTCGTGTTTGAAAAGCTGTTAAATTTGTGCACGTGGGTACATTCACGCTAATTCATGGTAATATTAATAACTAAAACGGATTGATTGAGAATCGACATACAGGGGATGTATGATGATTGCAATTATGATTGTTTAAGGCTCGAAGCGGGACTTTCATCCTTCCACACTCACCCACACTACGTTTACTGGGGTCCAGATACTCCACTGAGTACGTCTGGCCAAATCCCGGGACGCTGATGTTCACCCCTGGTGGCGACGAGGTGGTGTGTGTGGTCCTGTTGTAGATCAGCCTGCAGACACACACACACACACATTCACACACAGTCATTAGGAAAGCATGACTTGGGTGTTCGTTCCGCTTCTGCGATGCGAGACACGCAAATACACCAGCAAACAGGTTCACCCACTGCAGTTTCGTCACCATGTGTGACAACATCTTCCCTTTTCTGCGCTTTATTACTTTTCAGATGATTTACGACATGATGCTTTCCTGTTAGTATTATTACATACTTGATGGTACCGCCTCTTGACTGCTGACCAGAAGTAGCTTTTTCCAAACCAAAACGCCAGTGAAATAAATAAAGTATGGATTATAATAGTGCTTAATAGATCATAGAAAGCGCATCACTTTTACTTTCTGCAGAGCTCGGCAAGGCTCTGTCTGATTGTACGCATTCATCCTAAAGCAAAATGTAATAAAACATCTTGTGGTCTTATAATTCCACGTTGACAGATCGGAAAATACTCATTAAGTACATATACATCATCAGATAGCGGCAATATTTCATGCCGGTGTACTGATACTCGAACTGGAAGAGATAACAAGACAATATTGTCTCACTGCTACAATGTAATATTACTGCGATGAGGGTATAAGCCGTCTTTCAGGTTTGTTGCGTTTGCCCGCCTCCTCGTGACTTCCCCAATTAGCTCTTTGTATCCACACTCGTCTTGTGTGTTTCGTCAGTCTTGGTATTTCATATCTGCGTTTGTTTTCGTCCGTCCTTTGGGCGGTTGTCGTCGGTTGTGGTGAGCCCGTCCCCCTGTGTTTTTGTCATCCTAGCCCCCTGTGTGTTTTTCCTTTCTATGAATAAACATTTAGAGTTTTGTGCAGCTCTGCTTTGCCTGCTTGCTTGCTTTTCTGCCCTTTGGGCCATCTGCTTTCACCTCTGCCTCCACCTGCACCGAACCTTGGACACATTCAGTGCTAATGATTTACAACGGCAAAAAGCCCAACTGTTTTGGAATGCAAGACACACAAGCCCGATTGACCTAACGAGAGTTCCGAATGACCTGAACATGACAGTTGTTAAGCCTAGGACATTTTTGCTTTGTGAGCCTGACAAACGCTTACATTTACATAATGCTAGTCCGGGAAACATGCAAAAAAAACTTGTGTTTCTGTGTATAAAAATAATTCCCGAAAACATTTGCTCTGAACAATGTACAGTATCAGTCAAAAGATTAAATGCACACATTTTATTTAATTTTCTTTGTGATATTGAGAAAGTGTGTCCAAACCTTTTGACAGGACATATGCACCATCCACCACAATTTGACAACCTTTGTAATCTAATTAGATACAATATAAGAGCTGTATGGGAAAATAATAATAATAATAATGCTTTTACAAGAATAATAATGCTCACCTTTGATTGAGACGGTTGAGAGTCAGAGGGGGGAACAAAGTGCATTTTTGTCGTTGTAATTCACAGTGGTGTCAAACTGCACTGTGTCATACAATATTTCCAATATTTGACCACGATGTAGCTAAATGAGCAACTCTTAGTACGATTCTGAACTGCAACCACAGAAAAAGACTACCTCTTTGACGGTGTCAATCAAAACAACATTATCTTTGTAAAAGCAGAATATTTGTTGCAGCCCTTGTATTGGATATACAGTCTTCCCTCACCACTTCGCGCTTCATGTTTTGCGACTTCATTGCTTCGTGGGTTTTTCCAAAATATTCATCAAAAAAAAAAAAATAATAATAATAATAAATAAATAAATTCATCAAAAAATAAAAATGAAACAAATACAGCTATATCAGCAGCCATATTGCGGCAAGACGCGTTGTTTCATGTTGATGCGCACGAGAGAAGGTTTCCCTGCATGCCAAACGAAGAGATGAGTTGACTCAGAGGCTTTGTACATGCCTGTACTGTACCGTACGTACTACGGGCACTCAAACAAGGCGCGCGATTGGTTCCCGAGGCGACATCGACCAATGAGAGCACGAGTGGATTTATCCCGTGAGCTGATTGGCTGCGCATCATCGCAGCCTCACCCGGCATCGTCCCTTGTTGTGTCTCGCCAGTCTCGTCCACGCTGTCGACTGTCTCGCACACTGTATCTTAGTGTTGTGTTCGTGATAACTTTTTAAGATTAGTTAAGCCCTTACAATGCCACCTAAGCTCTGGGCCCCTGCGAAAGCTTCGTCCGGGGCGCCCGAGAGGAAGAAGATTATGATCGCCATCAGCGAAAAAGTGAAACTTTTAGATATGATCAAAGAGGGCAGAAGTTATGCATCTGTGGCACGCCATTATGGCGTGAATGGATCTACATGAACGAATCGAACCGCGAAAAACGAGGGATCACTGTATATTCCACGGCCATAATGTTGTGGCAAGTCGGTCTATATACATATAATCTTAGTTTACTGTTTTAAAAACTGGTTAATTCTGCTAAATGTTCTGAACAGGCAATTTAAAAAATGTGGGATTTTTGCCATTCCCTAAGAGGGCTGATTTAACAGTTTTCTTGTTTTTGTGGACCCATTCCCAAGTGTTATGGATTACTTCAAGCTTTGTTTACACCACCTTTCATTGGGAAAAGTGACCTTTGGAAGGATGCATACAGTGGAGACGGCTAATGGTTGAAAGAGTGTCAACAAGGCCGGCACGGGGCACTTACAGACCATTCACACTCACATTTACATCAATTTAGAGTCTTCAACACAACTTCATCTTATGATCCTAAAGTGAAGAATAAAGGGATGCATTTAGGCAGGGTTTTACAGTTCCAAACGGTACCGTGTTGAGCTGAACTGACCGACAGTATATGTCTTGGCGGAATTGTGGCTATTTAAAATGCCATCAGTCATAATCAAAAGGTGGCATCGACCTCAAGGCCAACAGATTTGAATGTGTTGGAACTCCATCGGCGACCGCCTCCCTCCTTTTTTTAACTTCACTCGAGCGGCAGCTTATCTGAAGCTCGTTTTTTTTTTTTTTTTTTTATTCAAATTGACCAAGCGTCAGCTTGCACCTCAAACAACTAAGTAGGGGTGATTGTAAGTCAAGGTACCACTGTACGATGACCTAATTTGTGGCGAATACAAACCCCAAAAATTCGGACGGTATGGACAGGTGTCATACCTTATGTTGTCCATCCAGCAGTCGATGGCAACAGGCACTAGCTGCTCCAAGTTGAGCCATAAAGTGAAGAAAGTGTCCGTCTTCTTGTAACAAATGTAATGAACCACACTGGGTTTATCCAGCTTTGCTTCCAGCTGGTTTCCCAGGTCCCCCGGAACTGCAATCGCCAGAAACACACATACAGTACAGTGTATATATTTAGAGATTCGTATCACGGTTATTGACCAAATGATCAAGGTTATCAATATAATGTTAGAAAGGGGGCGGGGGAGGGAGAAAGAAAGCACTGCGATAAGTTTTATTTTGAATGAACTTTTGACCATTGATGGCATTGAGTCCACGTGGCCATTTTGACAAAACATTGATCGTAGTTTTACAACTGTTAGTGAAAGGTTAGTGTTACGGACTGCCACACATCTTTATCATCAAGGGGGGGGGGCATACAAATATTCCAACACAAATCCAGACACACATTAAGATAGGTCCTACACGGCTTATGGCTCCAGCTATGTGCTTGTCACACAAACTGTTATCCGGTCCTCATTTGAACAGAACAAGTAGGCACAAGATAAGGTTTCCACAAACTCAACCACATTTGGTCAAGTGGGTAAACGGGTGGGGGGGGGTGGGGGGGGGGGGTGCAATGAGAACAGAATGATAATGGAAACTGGATGACGTCAACCTACAACAGTCTGAGTGAAAAGAACCACATGATGTCTTGTGCAGATAAACGATGGGATTGGCTCAGGGAATGTGTTTAACCCCATAACAGCAGTCTTATGATGGGATTGTAAACAAGCGTCTCTAGATGTCGAGAAGGTCATAGTTTCCCATTCAGGGGCTTGGTTTCATTGACTTCGCAACTGTATACAATGTCGGCACATGTCTAAAGGGATCGATCCATCGAAGTGCTGAAGTTCGAAGTTTCGGTGACGGGCGTTTAAAGTTAGTCGGACCGCCGGGCCAAATAGTCACTTGAGCTTTTATTTGAGTTACTAACCTAAATCGAAGAGATTTGCTTGTGTTCGTGGAATTCCCAAAATGTTGACAGTTTATGAAAAGAAAAGAAATGTCTCCCTTGCCGTCGTTCGCTCAACTGTTGCCAATTAGGATCGACGCCAAAAGCGAAGCATGGAAAGAGAACACTACGGGGCGCTACGGTCAACACTTACCGAGGACCACCGGAGGTCCCGGGGACTGGCACGGCTCGCCGCCGCCACATTTCCCCACAGGATCGCCGGAGCTCCTTCCACAAAACAGCCACAAAAACAAAGCGACTCCGACAAGCGAGAAGGCGGCTAACCGCTGCTTAAGCCCCCCCATGGCTCCCGATGTCTCATAGCCGAAAAAACATTGCGCTTGTGTCGCTAAGATGCTATCGGACGAGTAACTTCTCCCTGTCTCGTTTATGGAACCTTGAAATGTTGACGTTGTTTGCGTGAAACCGCAAGTGACGGTCACGAGGATCAACAACAGAACGCAGAGCAATCCAACCCGGTAAGGCAACTTCAGTCAAGGTGGGAGTAATCGAGCTCAGATACGTCGAACGAAAAAAACGCCGCCTTCCGTTCGGTCGCAGTAACACACACGCGCACGATAATGACGACAACTGGGTTTACTGTGGATGGATGTATTGGTGCAGGGCAATAACATTGGATGCCTCTTGTTACCTTCGGTCAGTTTTACAACAAAATCTATTATTACAAGCAAATCAAAAATCCACCATAACCACTAAAAAGCTAGGCAACACAACATCTTTATGAACTACAAAATTATCATCTTGAAAAAAAAAGAATCTCTCCTTCAAAGTACATAGTTTACAAATAGGGATCATGTTTATAAACTTGGGGTCAGGCTTACACAACTTATTTGCTGCATGTGCTTTTTAATCCAATTCAAAATGCTGTTGTTTGCTATATCTGCCCAGACCTTACATCAACTTCGTTGGGTAGCTCCGATTTCCCCTCTAATATTTGCTGTATTTGATTGAGCACTTTTTCATTGAATACAATATCAAGGTGTGGCAGCCCCCTGTATTCTGTAACATGCACAGGCTTCTCCTGCTGGCCCGACCAGTTTTTGCAGAGACTCGTGCTTCGGCTGCCCACGGTGTCATCCCCGTCGTCGTAAACATAGTCGACAGGGTCTGCGTTGGGATACCCGTCGTCGTAAATATTGGTCACTGGAGTAGGTAGCCCGACGCCGTACATACACCACACCTCAACACCGGGCGGGTGCAGATCAGCAGTGAGGTTCTTCGTGTCTTCCCACATGTACCTGAAACCAACCACTTTCATCAGTCCTCATGTGGTACGTTCTAATTTTTTCTCCAATTGTACGGAAGGGTGCTTGACATATTTGGCTTGCTATTATGATTTGTTTTTTTTCTGTAAAATTGGGATGTGACCACGAGTTAAAGCACATCTCCCATTTAATGTTACTGGCCAGATTCTGAACAGATCAAATATCCATCCATCCATTTTCTACCGCTTATCCAAGGTCGGGTCGCAGGGGCAGTAGCAGACTTCCCTCTCCCCAGCCACTTCATCCAGCTCTTCCGGGGGGATCCCGAGGCGTTCCCAGGCCAGCCGAAGGGCGTAGTCTCTCCAGCGTGTCCTGGGTCGTCCCCGGGGTCTCCTCCCGGTGGGACGTGCCCGGAACACCTCACCGGGGAGGCACCCGAATCAGATGCCCCAGCCACCTCATCTGGCTCCTCTCGATGTGAAGGAGCAGGGCTCTACTCTGAGATCCTCCCGGATGACCGAGCTTCTCACCCTATCTCTAAGGGAGAGCCCAGACACCCTGCGGATGAAACTCCTTTCGGCCGCTTGTATCCTGGATCTTGTTCTTTCGGTCACGACCCACAGCTCGTGACCATAGGTGAGGGTAGGAACGGAGATTGACCGGTAAATCGAGAGCTTCGCCTTTCGGCTTAGCTCCTTCTTTACCACAACGGACCGATACAAAGTCCGCATCACTGCAGACGCTGCACCGATCCGCCTGTCAATCTCCCGTTCCATTCTTCCCCCACTCGTGAACAAGACCCCAAGATACTTGAACCCCTCCACTTGGGGCAGGATCTCATCCCCGACCTGGAGAGGGCACGCTACCCTTTTCCGACTGAGGACCATGGTCTCAGATTTGGAGGTGCTGATTCTCATCCCAGCCGCTTCACACTCGGCTGCGAACTGCTCCAGTGAGAGTTGGAGGTCACGGCTTGATGAAGCCAACAGAACCACATCATCTGCAAAAAGCAGAGATGCAATACTGAGGCCACCAAACCAGACCCCCTCTACGCCTCGGCTGTGCTTAGAAATTCTGTCCATAAAAGTTATGAACAGAATCGGTGACAAAGGGCAGCTTTGGCGGAGTCCAACCCTCACCGGAAACGAGTCCGACTTACTGCCGGATATGCGGACCAAACTCTGACTCCGGTCGTACAGGAACCGAACAGCCCGGGGGTTCGGGGGGGTTCATCAGGGGGTTCGGTACCCCATACTCCCGAAGCACCCCCCACAGGACCCCCCGAGGGACACGGTTGAACGCCTTCTCCAAGTCCACAAAACACATGTAGACTGGTCGGGCGAACTCCCATGCACCCTCGAGGACCCTGCCAAGGGTGGAGAGCTGGTCCACTGTTCCACGGCCAGGACGAAAACCACACTGCTCCTCCTGAATCTGAGATTCAACTTCCCGACGGACCCTCCTCTCCAGCACCCCTGAATAGACCTTACTAGGGAGGCTGAGGAGTGTGATCCCCCTGTAGTTGGAACACACCCTCCGGACCACCACCCCAGTCTGCCAATCCAGAGGCACTGTCCCCGATGTCCACGCGATGTTGCAAAGGCGTGTCAACCAGGACAGCCCTACAACATCCAGAGCCTTGAGGAACTCCGGGCGAATCTCATCCACCCCCGGGGCCCTGCCACCGAGGAGCTTTTTAACCACCTCGGTGACCTCAACCCCAGAGATAGGAGAGCCTGCCTCAGAGAACCCAGAATCTGCTCCCTCATGGGAAGGCGTGTCGGTGGAATCGAGGAGGTCTTCGAAGTATTCTCCCCACCGGCTCACAATGTCCCGAGTCGAGGTCAGCAGCGCCCCATCCCCACTATACACAGTGTTGATGGTGCACTGTTTCCCCTTCCTGAGACGCCGGATGGTGGACCAGAATTTCCTCGAAGACGTCCGGTTCGGGGATTGCCGCCACGACAGGCACCGACCACCTTACGGCCACAACTGTGGTCGGCCGCCTCAGCAATGGAGGCGCGGAACATGGTCCACTCGGACTCGATGTCCCCCGCCTGTGGGAGTTGAAACTCCTTCTGACAGGGGATTCCGCCAGACGTTCCCAGCAAACCCTCACAATACGTTTGGGCCTGCCACGTCGGACCGGCATCTTCCCCCGACATCGGAACCAACTCACCACCAGGTGGTGATCAGTTGACAGCTCCGCCCCTCTCTTTACCCGAGTGTCCAAGACATGCGGCCACAAGTCTGATGACACGATCACAAAGTCGATCATCGAACTGCGACCTAGGGTGTCCTGGTGCCAAGTGCACGTGTGGACACCCTTATGCTTGAACATGGTGTTCGTTATGGACAATCTGTGACAAGCACAAAAGTCCAATAACAGAACACCGCTCGGGTTCTGATAGGGGGGGGCCGTTCCTCGCAATCACACCCTTCCAGGTCTCACTGTCATTGCCCACGTGAGCATTGAAGTCCCACAGCAGAACGATGGAGTCCCGAGCGGGAGCGCTCTCCAGCACCCCCTCCAAGGACTCCAAAAACGGTGGGTACTCTGAACTGCTGTTCGGTGCATAGGCACAAACAACAGTCAGGACCCGTCTCCCCACCCGAAGGCGGAGGGAGGATACCCTCTCGTCCACCGGGGTGAACCCCAACGTACGGGCGCCGAGCCGGGGAGCAATAAGTATACCCACACCTGCTCGCCGCCTCTCACCCTGGGCAACTCCAGAGTGGAAGAGAGTCCAACCCCTCTCGAGTGGACTGGTACCAGAGCCCAAGCTGTGCGTGGAGGCGAGTCCGACTATATCTCGTCGGAACTTCTCGACCTAACACGCCAGCTCGGGCTCCTTCCCTGCCAGAGAGGTGACATTCCACGTCCCTAGAGCCAGCTTCTGTAGCTGGGGATTGGATCGCCAAGGTCCACCCCCCAGCTCGCACTGCACCCGACCCCTATGGCCCCTCCCACAGGTGGTGAGCCCATGGGAAGGGGGACCCATGTTACCCTTTCGGGCTGTGCCTGGCCGGGCCCCATGGGTGCAGGCCCGGCCACCAGGCGCTCGCCTTCGAGCCCCACCTCCGGGCCTGGCTCCAGAGGGGGGCCCCGGTGACCCGCGTCCGGGTAAGGAAAACCTGAATCCATTTATTGTACTCGTCATAGGGGTTTTTGGAGCCGTGCTTTGTCTGGTCCCTCACCTATGACCTGTTTGCCATTGGTGACCCTGCCAGGGGCATAATGCCCCAGACAATTTAGCTCCTAGGATCATTGGGACACACAAACCCCCCCACCACGATAAGGTGACGGCTCAAGGAGGGTACAGATCAAATACTGGATAATAATTGTTACGCCGTAATTGTTACTTTGGAGTCATCAGTCAGGGATGACCAAATAAAAACGAGGCAATCCAAATGCATACATCAACTCAATCTGGGTCTGCAGAACATCTGAAATTGAGCAGCAAAACGTATCCTGTAAGTACAGTATGAATTTACCATCCATCCTCAAAATTTATGTCTTTGAAGAAGCGCTGGTAGTCCTGTCTGGTGTAGTTGAACTTTGGTGTAGATAAGAAGATGTGCTCCTTTGGCCACGCCTTCTCTGTTGGCAGCATCCAGGGATTTGTTGTCGCCTTCCTTTGCTCCTCCCGGATCTTGATGTTGGAAATCATTGGGATGCCGTCATTTTCCCCTAAAAAAAAATCAAAAAAGGCTAAATCCTGTCGTCTCTTATACAGTATCTGTATTTCACTAGCGTATGCTAGTGATTTCCAACCACTGTACTGTGGCACATTAGTGTTCTGTGAGAGATCATCTTATGTTTCATGGAAAATTATTCAATTTCACTTGAATGGTCCGAAAATCATTTATTTACCACAATGTATCTTTGTTCCTCTATCTGTGCCAGTGACACCAAGTGACAGGAAGAACAATTCAAGGCTCCTCCACCAGATGGCGGAAGGCACTTAATTACACCTATGTCCACTTTTTGTGAATTTTTTTTTTTCTGTGGTGTGCATGCAGAGACGTTTTGCTCATGCAAAGTATGTGCCTCGGCTCACTAAATGGTTGGAAATACATGTCATGCCATGCCATCCAGTACCTGATGCTATGACTCTCAGTACTTTAACAGCGCCCCCCCATGGAGCCGCCAGGGAAATGAAGCCCCGAATGTACTTGTCCTTCCAGGCCTGAGGCTGATGGTTGAGGAAGTAGAGGACGTAGTGGCAGCCCATGCTGTGCCCCAGCAAGTAAACAGGCTCCTGGTACTGCTCGTACATCTGTTCAACCAACTCCTGCAACTTTATGAGATACTCTGCATTCTCATCTGTCGGAGGGCAAGGAAAGGACATCAACATTCATGCATTCATCTGTCATCATCATTGTCGTAGGAACTCCTGTCATCTACAGAAAAAGATTAACCACGGGAGAACTGAGAGATTCACACATTTCAAATAATGTGGATTATGTTACAGGTCTGATCATTTGCTTAAAACCATTACAAGCTGTTCAGGTCAAAATTTTGACATGTGACAGCAATAAAATAAAATGAAAAAAAATCATGGTGAAATTCAAATTTTTCCTGAAAGGGACCCAAAACACACAAAAATCCAAATATTTAAAAATTTTATTATTTCGTACAGACACTACAAGGTTTGTGATTTACTAGTGTGTGTGTTAAATCAAGGAAAGGGGTAGAAACCGTGGGAACCTTAAAACTGTGAAACTGTACATGCCATAAATGTTTTGTTTTTTTTAATGGGACAGTGGTAACAGTGTTTGAGAGGGCGCTTAAAACAGACCTGCAAACTGTCTGTGTTCCCACCACATTTGCACAGGTACCTGCAGAATCATGCAACAGTTGGTCTTTGATGGGTGATAGGGGAATTTTGAAACTGCAAGAGTCCCAGTCAGGTTTAATTTTGCTACGCTCATAAGTTTACATACCCTGACAGAATTTGTGAAATATACATATATATATATATATATATATATATAATAAAAAACTTCATTCTCTAAAACCCTCCCTTCATTCTCAGTACCACTTATCGTATTCAGAGCCTATCCCAGCCGACTTCGGGTGAAAGGCGGACTACACCCTGAACTGGTCGCCAGTCAGTCGTAGGGCACATATAGACAGGGAAAACCACTCTCACTCCCATTCACACCGCCACTGAGTGGGAACTGAGCACACACTGCCTGCACCGAAGTCAGGCAAATGCACCACTACACCATCAGTGACTTGAAAACCCTCCAGCATTACTGAATTAAAACAATTCTGGAAGGAAGAGAAGAGATGTGAAAGACTCATTGGCAGTCATAAAAAAAAAAAACACACAAAAAAACAACAACCTTGATTTCAGTAGGTGCTGCCTGTGGGTGGGCCAACCACTTATTAGGTTTAGGGGACACTACTTTGTCACACAGGGCTAGGTAAGTTTGAATGTTGTTTTGTCTTCAATAAATAAAATCACCATAAAAACTGCATTTTTATATTTACTTGTGTTATCTTTTTCTGATTAACATATGTTTGATGATCTTGAATATTAAAGGAGGGAACCCGTGCAAAAAAATTTGAATTTGAAAACGGGGCCAATATTTTTTTCACAGCACTGCATACACAATGTAGTGTAGTGTAGTGTAGTGTATAATGTTTTCACCACTTACTAGGAGTTAACCTCCAATCATACGGTGCCCCTCGGACAGTCTCGTTTCGGGTGTAGCCAATATTGACTAAATGCTGCACCATAGTGTAAAAATAACCTGCGAAGAAAGCAAACCGAGTTACTGCAATAACTTTCAATTCATTCAAATACACCTGAATCATATTGTTTTATTTCAAGGTAATGCACACAATGCTCAAATTTCTTTTTCAGCCCATGCAGGTTAACAGAATGTAACCCTTAACCTCAACAGATTATATTGCCGTCTTTATGAAATTATATGTTTTCCCTCTTTAATCAATACAAATATCCACAATTTGACCAAAATAGATTTATTCATCTCACCGGCCAATTTGTTATTGTCAAGAAACTCAATGGGATAGGTTTGTCCAAACCCTGGCACCCGCACTTGCACACCTGGCGAGTTGAATGACCGTCTTGATGTCCTGTTGTAAACAAGTCTAAACAAAGATATTTGTGTCAGACTATTTAAAAACATACCCTAATAGGACATAATATAAGAAAATGTCAAAAGTGTTGTCCGATGTAACAGTGAGGGTTAAAACGTGGGGGCAGTGTCGGCCCAAAGAACAAATATAATATAATATATAAATATTTTCCCCTTTTATGGCACCGATCACCTGACTTGCGTCAGAGACTGAGCAACGATATTTCCCATGTCTGGGAGCAGTAGGTGAAACACATTAATTTGTGTTACCTAATGTTATCGATCCAGCAGTCCACACCAATAGGCATGAACATGTTGAGGTCAATCCACAAGGGGAACCAGTGATCTGTTTTCTTGTAGCACATCCAGTGGACCAGCTGTGGCTTGTTTATCTTAGCTTCCAGACGGTTCCCCAAGTTTCCTGGAACTGCATTAACAAGTGACAGATGAGCATTGAAAGCACCCAAAAGTGAATAACAAGCCCCTTTAAGGCCATAATATATTTGTTTAGTTGAGAGTGGAACAGAAAATCTACAGGATATACAGTAAATGCAACATTACATGGTAGCATAATGTTTAAATGGAATTCCATCAGTTGAATATTAACATAACATAGTACATAGTCATCTAATCATTCAAAATATACATATCTATTAACTACTGTCATTATTTTTGCGAAAGCCCATAATTTCACAGGTAAATGAACAACCTGGTCACATTCATAGAGACGGTGAGCAGGTTTGTTTTACTAAATAAACAGCCTTGTGGGCCCCAAGCTCACAACTCTTACCTCTGCCACAATACCACCCACATGAAATTCAAAATGTTCCACTTAATCTAATCTGAACAGTTTACAGCGGAACCTCCAAAGTGGAACACCGTGAAACTAATACTATTTGAAGTTCAACCAAAATGTTTAGGAATAATTAAAAACATAATTAAAATCCACAAACTCATAGACTTGCTTCATGACTATCTAAAGTGCCGTGTAGCTTTCTTTCAGAGGCAAACATGCATCTTATTAATGTATTAGTTCCAGCAATACCTACAAAAATAAAAGGTGTCTTAATGCATGCATGTTTTTGGAATATGGAAAAAAGCCAGAGTACCTGGAGAAAACCTACACAAGCATGAGGATAGCACAGACTCATTAACAATCAATGAATTGATTCATAAATTGTAATACCCATGTCTACCCGTTCCAGGCTTCAAGCTGTAATTGACTGCAAAAGACTTGCAACCAAGTATTAAAAAGTTCGATTTTATGATTGTTAATTTGTCCCATTACCTTTGGCCCCTTCAAAAGTGGAATGCACATATACAGGTACAAACTGTTGTAGTTCATACACCGTTCACTTGGTTTGGATGTATTGCAATCGAATCCTAATAGTGTTGCAGTTAATTTCATTGCATTCCTGGCTGACATCCTGTTTCCTGCCAGCTTTCTGTCCAGTGGTATTACAATGAACCCCGGCCATTCGCAGAGGATAGGCACCAAGCCCTTCCTCGAATGACAAAAAAAATCACATGTAATTGACGCTGCCCTAAAAAGTTTTATACTGTTATTGCCTATAGATGCCACAAGATGGTGGCAAAGCACTATTTTACTCGAAATTAAACTCCTCAACACACTTCAACATAGTACCTTCATTTTAAGATGCCATAAAATGGCAGCAAAGCACCATTTTTGTCCAAATTAAACTCCTCAACTCACTTCAACATAGCTCTTTGACATTAAGCTACGACAAGATGGTGGTAAGGCAGTATTTTTGTCAAAATGAAACTCCACAACTCACTTCAACATAGTCCCTTGACACCAAGATGCCACAAGGTGACTATTTCTGTCGAGATGTACCTCTTCAACTGAGATCTTGATTGATTGATTGATTGAATGGGGACTAATCGGGGGAAAAAACAGGGACAGCAAGGTAAACTTACCAATGATGAGCGGAGGTGTGATGCCGCTATGGTTTTGAGCGTTGGAATTGGGAGGGAAGACAACATTGAGGATCCAGAAACATGAGGTGTGATGAAGCCACAGCAGAAATGCAAGTGTCAGCAAAGGCCAGCCTCGTCCTGAGGAGCCCATCGTTCTTTTAGTGTGCTTTCCGCCTGCTGCAGTGTTGGCCGCTGTCTCCTCTCGGGCTTGGCAACAGCAACAACAACAACAACAAGAAGAAGAAAGAAAGAAAACAACGACAGAAATAAAAAGTTAAACGGAGACGTTGTATCCGGGTCTCCTACGTGAATCAAATGAAACTTGGTTAGTAGTCTTTGCCTGTTCTAAACGTCCCCTTTAAGGGCTGGATGATGAATTAAACTGTGGCTTCAACCAGCCCACACACACAAACACTCGAAGGGCAAATAAACGTGTGGTGTCTTCAGTGCCCTATTGATTTTCACCCATTTATTTACGCGACAGATTCTTGACTGTGTGGGTTGTGACGAGATTATTACGTTCGTCATTGTACCGCAGTTTATACGACTCGACTTTATAATTTAGGCGCGGGGTGTGACTTACAGGAGTTCAACCGCGTGGCTACCGGTCCCCTTGGTAGAATGAGTCCAAATGACAGTACATTGGCCTGGATGAACCAATGACTTTCCGGTCAACTGCTGTTGCCTTCAGGGTAATTCCCCAATTTCGGGTTTCATTCGCGTTTATGCGGGGACGTGACATAACAAAGAAAAAATATTCAGTAGGGTATTTTCATGGATCATTTTCACGGGTCATGTAACGCGTGTGTAATTCTCAATAATTTACGCACTTTGCTAATATTTTACTTTACAATTTAAGAATATGGCGTTGCGTGATCACCCACTGTCTCTCAGTTACTCAAACAAACTTTAAACACACATTTTTACTGCTTTATCCTTTTAAATAATGTAACAGAGCCCATTTGCTACACTGCATTTATTTTCACAAACGCGCGTCCGTACACCTCAGGGTTACTACTGCGAGTTAATCAGAGATTAAGATTAAGATTCAAATTAATTTTACTGGTTGCATTCCTTAACTGAAAAGCATTGACGTCCGTATTATTGGGAAGCTTTTATTTTGTGGGTGGCTTTCGCCTCGAGTTGGCGATTTATTACCGTAATGCCTAGTATGAACAATATTAGGGGCAGCTGGTTTGATTGCTACTTTACGACTGGGTTTTCTCAGGGCACTGCGGTTTCCTCCCACATCCCCAAAACATGCGTGGTAGGTTGATTGGAGACTCTAAAATTGCCCGTAGGTGTGAATGTGAGTGCGAATGGTTGTTTGTTTGTATGTGCCCTGCGATTGGCTGGCAACCAGTTCAGGGTGTACCCCGCCTCCTGCCCGATGATAGCTGGGATAGGCTCCAGCACGCCCGCGACCCTAATGAGGAGAAGCAGCTCAGAAAATGGATGGATGGCTATGTACTTGCATTCGTGTCAGATTAGCCTCATCCAATATGGAAGACACGCTGACGTGTCGTGAAACGGGTCGACTGCGTTGATCGAGGCATCTAGGTCATCATATCTATGCAGGGCATCGCCAGTCCTTCTGTGGTGGAATACAAAGCTAACCGCTAGCATCGCGGTGCTACAGGCTTAGTTTGTGACTGTAGCCGTCAACATGGTGCAACTTGTGGGTTCCCTCCGAAAGGAGTTGGTCGACTCCCTCGCTAAGGCCAAGGTTTTGGTGGTGGGAGCGGGAGGTATCGGCTGTGAACTGCTCAAGAACCTCGTCCTCACTGGCTTCCAAAACATCGAAGTGGTCTGTACCACTTACGTTGCTTTGCCTCTTAGCTTAGCCGGCTAGCATGCTAAGGTCTTTGTGCTACAGACTTGCTAGCTTGCTACCATGTGAAGTCTTTGTGCAGCGCTGTACTGTACATCTCATCTGTGCACAGTTTAGGTGACTGGTTAGGGCTCCTATTAGAAGTAGCATTCAAGCATAGTCATGTATTTTGATTATTCATTTCAACGTAGTATACTTAAATAAATGTCTAGGAACACTTAACGTTCGTGGAATGTACGATCGTCAGAAAAGGTATTTTGGCGCCATTAACACGTCTAAATTCGCCTGAATACTTAGAATAATGTTTACATTTGGTTTTTAGATTCAGTCACATTTATCTGCTCTTACGTATGCAATCACAGGTAAGTCCGATGACGTGATCTTGACACAATGATAGACCGCTCCAGATACAGAATGTGTTTGGCGTTCATAGGGAATTAATAGGACATGTCGCACTGGTACACAAAAATCCCAGCTAGTTAACAGAGGTGGCAAAGGTACTCACAATTTGTACTAAAGTAGAAGTACAGATACTTGTGTTTAAAAAAAAAAAAAAAAAAAGACTGGTGGTTCTAAAATGTAAAACGTGCAGACTGAAGTATACTTGACTACAAAAGTAATACTGACTTATTACTGCCTATCATATACAATACTCGCTTTGATGACTTGACAGTCGAGGGAGGACTGCACACAAAATAGTCTCACACTTGTATTAACTTGCTTAGCGTTCGTAGTGAGAATTAGGAAAAAAAATAGACACATGTTATCAAAACAATGTGTTGTTTCGGCTGTGGTCAAAGTCAAATAATCATACGATAGGAAAACAGTGATCAAATAAAGGCTTTGACAACGGGGCTGGCAGCCTTTCCAGGAGTTTATGTTTAGTTTTTAAATGTAGCTTTATCTGTGGGAATTTCCCTTGTGGATAAATGATCATCTACATCTCGTTTCTATAGTTTTGTGAAATTTGTAAACTGAGTAACAAAAAATAAAATAACAATTTGGCAGTACGTTGTAGCCTTATTAGTGAGAGATCAAATTCATTGTAGACCAGGAAACTGTAAATGTGCACTATTTTTGGATATGTTTATAACGCAGGCATGGACACTTATAGTTTATGTACCGTTAGTGTTAACTGTATACTGTATGTCTGAACCTGCTCTTACCAAAGTATCTAGCACGTCCTTATGGATTGTGTAGTTTATATGTTCCTATTTCTTAATATTTTTGTCTGCAGAATAATAAAAATACTTATTGCTTGGACACATGAGCTTGATACCATGAAATCTTCATTTTACAGATTGACTTGGACACAATTGATGTCAGCAATTTGAATCGCCAGTTCCTCTTTCAAAAAAAGCATGTTGGCAAGTCTAAAGCACAGGTTTGTTCAAAATGTGACAGTTTGAGATACCTGCTATTCTAACAATGCACAGTTGCTGAGTTTGTGACCTAGTAACTGCAGTTAAATATTATGTCTTCATAACCAGGTCGCCAAAGAGAGTGCCTTGCAGTTTTGCCCCTCTGCAAATATCACTTCCTACCATGACAGCATCATGAAGTAATGTTCCTTGTTGTGTATCAAGTTGGCTATTGAAGTGGAAGTCATGCATTATAAAATAATAATTTCCCCCCAACAGTCCTGACTACAACGTTGAGTTCTTTAACAATTTCATCCTGGTGATGAACGCTCTGGATAACCGAGGTACTAGATGCACATCTGGGCTCATTGACCTTGTTTCATTTTTCCCAAGGCGATGAAGATATTAATCTACTTTTTCTCTCTCAGCCGCCCGCAACCATGTGAATAGGATGTGTTTGGCAGCCGACATCCCTCTCATTGAGAGTGGCACAGCAGGATACCTTGGACAGGTCACAGTAATCAAGAAGGTACTGCCTTAAAATTACTCCTCATATATACTGTACCATCACCCACTGTTGTGTTGTGAAATGAAACCACGCAAACAAGCTTAGAATCAAGTTTATGCTTCAAATGTTTTGTTTATTGTCCTCCCTCAGGGAATGACAGAATGCTATGAGTGCCAACCGAAACCTGCTCAGAAGACCTTCCCAGGATGCACTATAAGAAACACACCGTCTGAGCCCATTCACTGCATTGTCTGGGCAAAATATCTCTTCAAGTGAGTCTGATTCAACTATGAATTCAAGAACTATTATTGACTGAAATACAAATCAAGATGTACCATCAGTTGTTGAATAGACGACCAAAGGTGCTCTATAAATTAAGTGCATTTACCATATGTTTTTCCAGCCAGCTATTTGGAGAGGAGGATGCTGATCAAGATGTGTCACCTGACACAGCGGATCCAGAGGCTTCATGTGAGTTTGGGCTTTTTCCCATTTAGTGATTTATTTTTTACAAAATTCATCAAGACGTTGACTTGAAGGGACTCCATCTCAGGTTGGCTCTCTTCATTTGTGTGGAGTCGCTGTTCATTGCAAATATGTACTCTATGCATCTAGAGCAATCTTACACAGGAAAGAACTTTGCGTGTGAACAGTGTGTGTTCTTTAATACAGGGAACCCTGAAGAAACGGCAGCTCGCGCCACAGCCGCAGAAAAGGATGGAGACGTCAAGCGTGTCTCTACCAAGCAGTGGGCCCGCAGCAACAAATATGACTCTGTCAAACTCTTCAATAAGGTACCAATTACCAGCCAGGCCAATTGGCAATACTGACTGCAGTGTTCACTTAGATCTGCTTAGGCAATATAATATGTCTGTCCACATAATGCGGTTGTTCTCATACCTATATGGCTCAAGTTGAAATGAATAGAGTGTCACTGTTAAACTGTTGGTTCTGTTCTCCAGCTTTTCAAAGATGATATCATGTACCTATTAACTATGGACAAACTGTGGAAGAAGAGGAAAGCTCCTACACCACTAGACTGGCAGAAGCTGGAGAAAACTGGTGTGTTGATAAAATGTTTTTGTATCAGATCATTCCAGCAGCCATTGTAACTTGCTTAACCTAATGTATGAAAATACTGCACTGGTAAAGGTGATTTATGTATGTATATTTCGTGTTATTCAGTATTCAATGCCATGGTGTGTTTGAGTGACTTTGGTATCATTTGCTGTAGGATGTCCTAAGGAAGAGTCCTCCAGTTCAGGTTTAAAGGACCAGCAGGTTCTTGGTGTTTGGGGCTACTGCAAGCTATTCCAGGAAAGCGTGGAGACCCTCCACTCGCTGTTAGACGAGAAAGGAGACGGTGCAGAGCTCGTCTGGGATAAGGTAACCCAACTTTGAATCTCTTGGAAAATTTACAAAAGGGAGTCTTTGAAAATGAAACACGATCGATCTTGTCTGCATTGAGTTTAACGTCCAAGTTCAATATATTTGCATTTAATGATGTTCACAATTTCAAAAGATCATAAGCTGAAGATGTCTGGTGTGGTACACAGAACCACTGTGTATTACACCACACTACATCCATGCATTTCTAGTTCTTATTGGTCACAACACTATGACACACGTTTCCCTGACTTTTTAAATCCACTCAAAGTAGGTCTGCATGATAGTGGAAAAAAATGACAGACATTCTTTTTTTAAACCTGCACAGGATGAGTGTTGGGAAAGTTCATTTTCTACGTGAACTAGTTCAAAATTCAATTCATCGTTCCATCCATTTTCTACCGCTTATCCGGGTCGGGTCGCGGGGGCAGTAGCTTTAGCAGGGACGCCCAGACTTCCGTCTCCCCAGCCACTTCATCCAGCTCTTCCGGTGGGATCCGGAGGGGTTCCCAGGCCACCCGAAGGACATAGTCTCTCCAGCGTGTCCTGGGTCGTCCCCGGGGTCTCCTCCCGGTGGGACGTGCCCGGAACACCTCACCAGGGAGGCGTCCGGGAGACATCCGAATCAGATGCCCCAGCCACCTCATCTGGCTCCTCTCAATGCGGAGGAGCAGCGGCTCTACTCTGAGATCCTCCCGGATGACCGAGCTTCTCACCCCATCTCTAAGGGAGAGCCCAGACCACAAAGTCGATCATCGAACTCCCCCAACAGAACAATGGATTCCCCAGCGGGAGCGCTCTCCAGCACCCCCTCCAAGGACTCCAAAAAGGGTGGGTACTCTGAACTGCTGTTTGGTGCATAGGCACAAACAACAGTCAGGACCCGTCCCCCCACCCGAAGGCGGAGGGAGGCTACCCTCTCGTCCACCGGGGTGAACCCCAACGTACAGGCGCCGAGCCGGGGGGGGCAATAAGTATACCCGCACCTGCTCGGTGCCTCTCACCGTGGGCAACTCCAGAGTGGAAGAGAGTCCAACCCCTCTCGAGAGGACTGGTACCAGAGCCCAAGCTGCGTGTGGAGGCCGGTCCGACTATATCTATTCGGAACTTCTCGATCTCACACACCAGCTTGGGCTCCTTCCCTGCCAGAGAGGTAACATTCCACGTCCCTAGAGCCAGCTTCTGTAGCCGGGGATCGGATCGCCAAGGTCCCCGCCTTCGGCCACCGCCCAGCTCACACTGCACCCGACCCCTATGGCCCCTCCCACAGGTGGTGAGCCCATGGGAAGGGATTCATTGTTCCAAAAATGAATTAGTTCAGTCCACAGTTCATAATTCAAAATTTTGAACTAAGTTCACCGGTCCAAAAACAAACTAGTTCATAGTTTTCTTTTTCAATGTGCCATTGATGGGCTATTACCCTCCAAATACTGGCATTTCATTGTTGTTGCCAACCATTCAGTCCACACTAGTAGGTAGCTGCAGCTTTTACCCTACAATCTCAAAAAGATGAGGAAAAACATGTTGCTTGAATGATGTTTTTTAAAATGAGGAATTAAAACAGGAGTTTTCTCCTTAATGTGCAAACCAAAACATGCAACACAGTATGACAGGAACGATGGTGAAAGGACTGATAACTTTGCATTCCTCGCAGCCTTGGCTGACTATCTGAACAAAATAATCAATCTACTCCTGTATTACAAAACTAAATGGATTCCATATTATCACAGTGTGATCGTACAGTGTTTTAACTAAAGCATTCTGATACAAATAATAAGTTTCCTAGTAATTACATTTAATAATTATGTACTGTATTAAAAAAGAACACAGTCACTCCCATTTACGCAGTGGCACTGATAGCACTTCATGCACTCACGCAGCTGCCGGTGCCTGCCTAATTCCATCAAATAGTAAATGTAGCAGGCGTACATTCTTTCTATTAGCATATCCGAACAGGTCCCTCTGCTGGTCACTTTTAATATTACAGTTGATTCACTGAATATTCCAGTCCACTAACATCGCAGCAGACCCTGCGATGTGATCTCATACACGTGCATCGCGATGACGATGCTCAAATAAAATATCGTGCAGCCCGAACTCTTACTAAATTGATCTAATGCTTTCATAGGTACTGTGAGGCTGTGTTTTGATTGACCTGTTTGAGAATAGTGCCCGCTTGTCTTGTCAGGATGATCCCCCTGCAATGGACTTTGTCACAGCAGCGGCCAACCTTCGAATGTACATCTTTAGCATGAATATGAAAAGTCGCTTTGATGTCAAGTGTAAGTTTTTTTTGCTTTCTATGTTTAAAACACAACTACCTTTAGGGGAACATTTATGTATTTAACTGGATTTGTTGTACCAGCCATGGCAGGTAACATAATCCCAGCTATTGCGACAACCAATGCTGTCATCGCTGGACTCATTGTGCTGGAGGGGCTCAAGATTCTGGCAGGGGAACTGGAATCCTGCCGCACGGTTAGTTTATCCAGCACTCTTTACTAACTACTAGAGGTGTAACGCTTTATGTATTCGTCCCGGTACGGATGTGACGGTCCGGTGCATGCAGTCAGACAATAGGCTCAGCCCGAGTTCATCAAAACTCCAAACCAAGTGGCAGTAATGCAGCTAAAGCTGTTTGCTAGCCGCCTTAAACAACAAAACTCAAGAAGAAGAAAGGTTCGCGTTGCAGCGAGTTCAGCCGACCCACAGCAGCTAGAAGCAGCTACAAAGACACATCGGCTTCATTCAAATCAGCTGTGAGGTTCAGGTTCACTGTGGAATACAACAGCGATGGCGTTCGAGTGGCGGCTCAGGCGAGGACACTGTGTCGGCGCTGTTCAATAGCCGTGCAGTATGTGCATGGAAACACATTGAACACGTTAATCCATATTAGATGGCATCATCCAGATGTGCCTATCACTCGAGCCAGGCAAAAGAAAACGAGTTCAACAACGTATCCCCAATGTTTTCAAGAAGCCTCTAGATCTGAAATTACACAAAGACATCACTAAAGCTATTGGCATATACATTTCAACAGCTATGCGCCCATATGGAGTAGTATGAGACCCATACTTCAAGTATTTATTTAAAGGTGGAAGTGTCATAATTCTGTTCATCCCAATCTAGCCATTTTGACATGTACCGTCATTTAAAAAAAACGTAATTTGTATAATGTGCACCCCCCCCCAAACAATTGTCAAAAGTCACTTGTGTGCATTATACATGGAAATGGGGGGGTGGGGGAATTCACATTTTATAAATGTATGCTGCCATCTACAGGTTATGAAAAAGATGTACACTTTCATTCCAATATGCCACCGGCACCCAGGGGTTATGAGAAAGGTGTACACTTTCATTGTAATATGCCTTCGCCAGGCCGGCACGGTGGGCGACTGGTTAGCACATCTGCCTCACAGTTCTGGGGACCGGGGTTCAAATCCCGGCCCCGCCTGTGTGGAGTTTGCATGTTCTCCCTGTGCCTGGTTGGGTTTTCTCCGGGCACTCCGGTTTCCTCCCACATCCCAAAAACATGCATGTTAGGTTGATTGAAGACTCTAAAATTGCCCGTAGGTGTGAATGTGAGTGTAAACACAATTTTAAAATAAAACTGTTTCACCTGGCACTTCGTTTTCTTTAAAGAATTGTATCCATTTTACAAATTCTGCAAAATTAGAGCAAGTAAATAAAAAAAGTGTTACGTGTTCAAATAAAGTTCTAAACTTCAGAATAATTATTTGAAAAAATTAACAAAATATTGCTATTACTTCGTTTTGATCATATGGGCAGAGGCAAAATCATGCATTGTAAAAATGCATTGCATATATAGGTAGAGGGCTTTTTCCAGAATTTGGAGGTCAACTTTGGGGGTGAGTATTTACATGGGTGCGCATTATACACAAAATTACAGTAATTGTTACCATGGCTGGAGCTTGTATCTGCCACCACAGCACCTGCATTGCATTACGTGACAGACGCATTGGGCCGCGCGGCCCCTTTGCGACTTTTGACGTGCACACGGCAGAAATTGTCACCGCGCGCAGAATGCCGCAGAGATCATCTCTCGTGATTGGTCCGTTGTAAGCACATGCTGTGATGACGTACTCAACTTTCCCCTTGGTTCCTCAATACCGCCATCCTGACTTTAATTTAGTGGTCGCACATACGCTGCCTTCTCGATCGATTTTGCAATATAATTAAACGCATCATCTGGTCATCTAGGTCCATTTGTTCTAGCAGGAACTGTTCCACGGTGGCCATTGTTGTTGCTTTGTTCCGTGTTCCGGAGAGTAAGAACGGCTACCGGTATTGGCCATAAAATGCAGAGGAAACTCCACCCTGTGTTGTCCGAGCCCAGTGCTTCTCAAATAGTGGGGCATTGCGATGCCAGGGGTATGTGAGACCCTGAAGAACATGATTTGCCGTACTAGAATAAAGTGTAATTGCACATCCACTGAGGTAGATGGCAGTCTATATCTCGTTTTGTACTTTTGTACTTTCTTCAATGTTTATAAGGATTAGATTATCCTTTATATACAATGTTATATAGAGGTATACTCGTGGGGGCTGCGTGTCGGGGGGGGGGGGTTCGCACATTTTTTTCTTCTTTCTGGGGGGGTTGTAACAGAAAACAATCGTGAAGCACTGTCCTCGCCAATCTCAGCCGCAGCTGCACCTCCGACTTGGAGGAGAACTGCAGCACATTTTCAAAACAGCGCACGTGGGTTGTGCTCCAGTGTAAAGGCAAACTGCACGCGGGATAGCCACAGTGACGTCGGCGCGGTCACTGCCCGCGCAAGTATAGAAAAAGCCTTAAGTCGTGGATGGATGGCTGGATGGATACTTTATTCGTCCCGTGAGGGAAACTCGATTTCGTAGCTTCATAATAAAGTTTTAAAATCTTGCCACATGACTAGGTGTTTCTTACAAAGAGTGAAATAGAACAAATATCAAGCTTTACACTCACAGGCGCGCACACACGTAATTTTGAAACAATGGTATATGTGACGTTATAACTGCGGAATCTTTTTTAAAAAAAAAAAATGTTGTGTTCCCGGTGACATGTTAAGCAGCTGATATTGGTAATACAGTACAGGGTTCAAATAAGTAAAGCATTGGGTGATTGGTGACGAGATAGTGAAATACAGTATTTATTTACAAACAGCAGCGGCACTAGGGCAATGCTAGCTAGCTCCTCCATTAGCCTTGGGATGACTTGACAGCGCACAGTTTTCTTTTTAAGTATTATTCATAAATATGAATTAATAAATACGCCAGTGAATATTCACTTGAAACAGCACGGTCCATTCTCTTTGTTTCGCGTTTAAACTGGCCGCGTTTGGGAAGCCAGCACGTACGTGGAGTGGCCTGTGTCATTTTGCTGTTGGCCAACAACAAACTATAGGCTACATCCATTCCATTGAGGTCGATTGTTTCAGTTCACCCACTTGTTGAGCTGTTAAACTGAAAAGGTTGCTCGGCCCACTAGTTTAAAAGCAAGAGTTTATTTTGCTTCCCACTGAGTCTTGTGAGTAAATCATGTCCGATGACTTGGCGAATGAGGTCTAAATGATGTACTTCCTCTTCTCTTCCTCCTATGCCGTTAATGCACCCTTTTGGTTGTTTTCTTTGTGACCGTACGCAATAATGTAAAATTGCACATTGTTAAAGCAAGGTGCATGATTATACCAAGGCAATATGTATCACCCACCCCTAAAAGAAACTTAAAATGATGCATTTGGGACTTTTTTGTATTTCTTTTTCAGGTTGTATACCAAAAACTCTTGCCCCAAAACCTGGGTACATAGCGAACTGTGATGTCTGTGAACTGTTACAGCCTTACTAACTACAAACTACCTTACTCTGCTTGACATTTTCTCCTCCCTGTGTGTTCATTTCAAGTTACTGGTGGTCCTATTTGGCTCCTAAGCGTTGACTTGGCGTTAAGAGCAAAACGAATAGCAAAGAGATTCTTAACTCATTCACTGCCAGCCTTTCCAGTTAACATGGATATTTGACTTCTAAAGCTGACATGGAGAGCAACAATTTTAGGTGGAACATGTCAAAAGTTTAGGAACCAGTGGTTAAGATCAAAACCAGAACTTTATAATTGCATCAAGAAAAGTGGTCAGACTTCTCATCCCTCTACCTACTCTGTCCTTAAGAGTATTTTGCTATTCACAAACAAGATAACTGATCAGTGATCCTTAATGATGGCATTTTTTTCCTCTCCTCTCCAGATCTTCCTGAACAAGTGTCCTAACCTCAGGAAGAAGCTGCTAGTTCCTTGTATCCTGGACCCACCTGGCCCCAACTGTTACGTGTGCGCCAGCAAGCCTGAAGCCACAGTTAAACTCAATGTCCACAAAACAATGGTCCTCTCTCTGCAGGACAAGGTGATTTGATAATCTTAGCGTAAACTTTGACAACAAAAGAGGAAATTGCTCATAAGCATTAATGAATCAGCAAACTAGTGATATTTGACAAACACTGATTATTGATGAAATCGCACACTTATGTCGGACCGTTTAAAACGGTCCGACATAAGAGATTTCGAGGTTACAGATGGTACACGATAAACTAATTTGCACAGTGACATAACAATGTCATCACGCGCCACAAGAAGGCACGCTCTGTTAGAACCGTACCACTATTTTTCATTTGATCATTTGATTTTATTTGTTTTTATGGTCTAGTGTTTTTCATACAACTATTTACTGTAAGTATGATTTTACTACTGTGTTGGCATTGGTTAGTGACTTACTTTGAAATCCGGGTTGTGTCACCACCATAAGAAACCGAACGTGAACAGCAACGTAACTTGAACTGAACATCAAATGCCCTTTTTCCTACTGCCTCACAGATATAATAGTCTGGAAGTTTATGTGCTAAAAGCAGGGAGAAATAGGGAAAGTGTAAAAATCTAAGTGGTAACGTGTTGGCAACATTATATATTCCTATTTTATGAAATGGCCATTAGAAAACCTATCAAATTAAAGATGGCTATTATACCTGGATTTAATGAATAGATTTATTTTAATCTAAAATAGTTTTATCGATGCCATTGTCATTTTTTTTCCATTTTATTTCAATGTAAGAATTGAATTATTCGCTGGTCCTTATGTTCCATTCTCTCCACCGCTTATCCTCAATAGGTTTTTAGGTGAGCTACAGCCTATACTAGTTGACTGGACACCCATTTACACCCTGAGCTGATCCCCAGTCAATTGTAGTGCACATTAGGACTGCAGAATAAATCGTTCTAGCATCGTCACCACATTGTACGTGTGCGCAATAGTCATATCGGAGGCTCCGGCACAATGTTCGAGTACTGATACGCAGTCAATCAACTGTAATATTAATAAGTGACCAGTAACAATGTTACGGTAAATTATAACCCAGCAAACAATACACAAACCAGCCCAGGGTGTTAAATACTTTTCTTTTTTTATGATTAATGAGGACACAGGAAACGATTACACGCCTGCATTTACTGTATCGCTCTTCAGAATGTGACGAACAAATGCATGTCGCAACAGATGACACTTAGCGGGAGAGCCACAGTGTTGTTGAAGGGAAAAACGTCATGTGGACACAACAATGTTTTTTGCTTTAACTAATGCACTCAAATATAGAGATGCTCATGCATATGTTAAAACTAAGGTGTAAAATTAATAGATTGATTAAAAACAAATGAATAGTTTTAGGAATGTTCTAATGACGCTATAGTATACAGCGGCTGAAATATGTATTTAACACGTCACCGTTTTTCCCACTAAATATATTTCCAAAGGTGCTATTGACATGAAAATGTCACACGATGTTGGGAACAATCCAAGTAATCCATACATACAAAGAAAGTAGAACAAATAAGCTCAGAAATTAAGTTGTGAAATGACACAGGGAAAAGGTATTGAACACGGCAACTGGTATTTATTTAATACTTTGTACAAAAGCCTTTGTTTGGAATGACAGCTTCAAGTCGCCTCCTGTATGGAGAAACTAGTCGCATGCTCTGGTGTGATTTTGGCCCATTCCTCCACACAAGCAGTCTTCAAATCTTGAAGGTTCCATGGGCTTCTTTTATGGACTTTGAGTTTCAGTTCTTTCCATAGATTTTTGATTGGATTCAAGTCAGGTGATTGGCTGGGCTTTTTTTTCTTCTTCTTTGAAACCAATTGACCAATTTCCTTGGCAGTATGTTTTGGGTCATTATCCTGCTGAAATGTCCACCCTCATTTAATTTTCATCATCCTCGTAGATGGCAGCAGATTTTTGTCAATAATCTCTTGGTACATTTGCTCATTCATCCTTCCTTCAATAATGTGAATTTTTTACTGAAAAGCAGCCCCACACCATCATGTTCCCACCTCCGAACTTTAGGGTGATGTGCAGTGGCATTTCTCCTTCAAACGTGGTGTGCGTTATGGCATCCAAACAGTTCAATTTTGCTCTCATCAGACCAGACTATATTCTCCCAGTATTTAACTGGCTTGTCCTGATGTTCTACTTTATTTCTATGTATGGATTACTTGGGTTGTTCCCAGCATCTGTTGAAAATTTCATGTCAATAGCACCTTTGGAAATATCTTTAGTGAGAAAAATGGTGATGTGTTAAATACTCATTTCAGCCGCTGTAATAGGGCATGAAAAGAAAAGATGTTTACTTCATTTCTGGATGGACTTCATACAAATAACTCCATATACTGCGATCTACTGAACATAGTTTTCTAGAGAGGTAAAAAGAGAAAGTGTTTCACGTTTTGTGTTTGTGGCCCTTTATTTTTTAACATCACAATATGTATCGGAGGGTTACAGAAAACCGCAATGTCATTTTCCCCCACTATCTTGCAGCCCTAGTACACGTCAAAAAACAACCATGCACACTGGAATTCACACCCATCCAAGCACAGGGAGAACATGCAAACTCCACACGGAAGACCTGAGCAGAGATTCCAACCCAGAACATCGCAACTGTGAGACAAACGTGTACACAACTAGACTACCATGCAACCCCATTACCCAAGACAGATGCAAAAACAATGTTTTTAATGGTATCCAACAAATCCCCAAAATATAGTAGGCTGTTTTTTTTTTATATGGACTTTTTCCAGTGTATTGTCTCAAAATTGCTATTCAAGCTTTAATACTAATGTGCAGTTTACACAGAAATAAATATCCATCCATTTTCCTCCACTTATGTGAGGTTGAGTCGCGGGGGCAGTAGCTTTAGCAGGAAGGCGTCCCGGGGGCATCCTAATCAGATGCCCGAGCCACCTCATCTGGCTCCTCTCAATGCGGAGGAGCAGCGGCTCTCCTCTGAGCTCTTCCCGGATGACCGAGCTTCTCACCCGTTCTCTAAGGGAGAGCCCGGACACCCTGCGGAGGAAACTAATTTCCCCTGCTTCTGTCCGGGATCTTGACCCATAGCTCGTGACCATAGGTCAGGGTAGGAACGTAGATCGACTGGTAAATTGAGAGCTTCGCCTTTCGGCTTAGCTCCTTCTTTAGCACAACGGACCGACACGAAGTCCGCATCACTGCAGATGTTCCACAGATCCGGCTGTCGATCTAGAAATAAATATTGTGTTGTAAAATGATTTTCTTTTAGGACAAATTATTTTGGGCTTCTAGTAAAACTTTGTAGCTAATAATACAATAACTTATGTACAATCTTAGGGTTTGGGTCTTTCCCATTACTGACTGCATTTTCTGATATCAAACCAAAGTATGGTCTTATTTAATGCTCTTGATGTATTTTCTTGGTGCTTGTATTTAGATCTTAAAGGAGCGGTTCGGCATGGTAGCTCCAGATGTTCAGATAGAAGATGGAAAAGGGACAATCCTCATCTCCTCAGAGGAAGGAGAGACAGAAGGTAAAGAAGATTGTTGGTCCATTTTGTCGTAATTAACAAGCCCCTTGTGTTTAAACATTTTGCTGTCACACTTAAATTCATGAAAAGGGTGCATTTTTGAGCGATATTCAAATGAATGTACAAAACCTGCATTGAGCTCTGACTGTTAATCTCTCGCTGTCTTGCGCGTTAGCCAACAACAGCAAGTTTCTTTCTGACTTTGGGATCCGTAATGGGAGTCGACTACAAGCTGATGACTTCCTCCAAGACTACACACTCCTCATTAACGTCTTGCACACGTATGTCACCTGTATATTCAGCACTTAATATACAATATATATGGATACACAAAGCACAGCTTTTTTTATATATGGTTCCTGACCTTTCATAAAACTAAACTTTATTTTCATTGGTAGTGAAGATCTAGAGAGGGATGTAGAATTTGAAGTGGTTGGTGAAGCTCCAGACAAACCACCGCCACCCCAAAACAACCAGGAAGAGGTTAACAGTATCACCAATGGCAACAAGGATTCTGCCCAGCCATCTACCTCTAAAGGTCAGTAATATAATGTTTTTTTTCTTTTTGCATGGCTCAGGAAAAAAAAAAAAAGTTTATCTGCGGGTCACTAGTTTGTCACTAGCTTTTCTTAACGCAGTATTGAAGTCATAATTACAATAAATATTTCTATGAAAAAACCCTCAAGGCCATGAAATTAAAAAAACAAAAACAACTTGTATTTCACACATTTCAAACCATCCATCATTGGGTCCCTCCATTTTCCATTGGCTATCCCAAGATGAAAAACTATTTTGCTTTAATATCTAACACACAAAGGCCTTTTTTCCCTTTACATTTTTCAGTCTGACTCAAAATACAAAATTAAACGACAGGCATTTAGACTGAGCAGAAAGAAAGCGTTTACAAACTGGTTCTGACTCCAGCAAAAGCACATGTTCCGTGTCAGACGTAATGCTTAGATTATTATTATTATTTGATGGGTCGTAGTCCGAATTGATTGTGGTGCCAGCAGCCAGCAAACTAATGTAACTTTACAACCAAACTTCTGGGTCTCGTAAACATGACCAGTTACATATTAAAGTCAAGCTCAGTCTCGTGGGCTGGCCCGTTCATTAAATTAAAATTTTTCATCAGAGCCAAAAGTTCCAAAGTGAAAATGCCAGTTTTTCGTTGTTTGTTTGATTCAATAACAAAATGATTCACTTTTTCTTTTCCATTTTTGTCTTTGTCATGTTGTTAATACTCATGCACTCCACCTTTCAGTCCCGGCAGATGACGATGACATTATGGTTGTGGACTCTGATGATGAAGCTGAGGCCTCGTCCAGCTCTGCAGCAGTCACAAGCAGTACTAAGAGGAAGCATTCAGATGCAGAAACTGGCGAGACTTCCACCAAGCGCCCACGGACGCACCAGTCAAGTGCAGCAGCTGCCACTGATGATGACATCATCGCTTTGGACTAAACACCTCTAATTTCCTGGAGGATCACAAACTCTTTGAAATATTGCCATTTTGTTTCAACACAAACGGTAGACTTAAACACACTTTTCTGAAGAACAATTCACGGCTTCTTTTGTTTTTTTGTCCTTCCCCCAGCCAGTTTTCATACTGCTCCTGCTCTTGTCAGATGATTCTGTTAATATAGTCAACATTTTAAAATATTCAGCTTTTTGTTTTTGGTCATTTCTAGTAACTATGAAACAGATCTGTCGATGGTATAAAAAAAAGTGCTTTTTGTATTTTTAAGACATCTACTCTAATGTGATTCAAGTCAGGGGTTTTTGTGCTTTGTCAGTATGAAAAATAAATACTGTTTAAACCAAAAAAATTTCTTGGTATTTAATAGTTAAATGATTTAATGGGCAAAAAAAAAAAAAAAAAAAGACTGTCTCCTACCTGCTTCTTGGTGCTGTTAGTTTCTGGAGCTTAAGGACCAACTTCAAATCTGACCTGTTGGTATGGCGCCAGAGGCGCTTAAGCAGTTGTTGCCATGAGGCCATGTGCGCTACCTCTTCTGTCAGTTTAATTTGTTCGGCTGCAGTGATACTGATATCATCCACAAGGCCGGCAGGTCTTTGGTAATTAACAATTGTGAAGCGTTACCAACAGTGTATTAATCAAAGTTAGCACTGGGGTCTTAGTTTGGCCTCTGGTGCTACATGGGGTCTGGATGTCCAAAAAAAAATCTAATTTGTTTAAAAAGTTAAATATTAAACTCTTTCACATCATGATATGAAATTACATTTGCTCTAAACCATTGCAGATGAGTGGTCTGACCTATATATTATTGAAAATTTTCATACTTCATTGTGATCACATGTTTAAAGGCCTTCAAAGCCTTTTTGGACCAATAAACATGGACAAGACAAACAAGCAGACTTTTTGTGTTGGTCTTTTTTTTTCTGTGGAAAGACTAAAAAAAAAAAATGTTGAATAGGACAATGTCTTTGTCATTGTTTTATGTGTATCTCCCAAATGTTTGAGAACTTTCTCAGGAACATTTATTTTTATCAGAAGATTTCTGTCATGGTTGACAGTGTTGAGCATGAACGACTGTCTTGCTTTTGCTGTCAATTTGTCTGATCTGCAGGGAATTTTAAAAGGTGGGCCTTGTTAAAATGTTGATTTGTCGACAGTGAACCCGCTTCTTACCCGTTTAGGTCTGCTGACATCAGAAAAACGTGTTTTGTGAGAATTCATGGTAGTCCAGTAAATATTTACAGTGTTAAGGGATTAAAGAAAAGGTTTTTGCAGAGTGACAATAGTGATCATGTTGACCAATACATTATTGTGAAACTGGTGGCCCGGGGTCCAGATCCGGCCCGCCACATCCCACATTATGTGGCCTGCGAAAGCAAATCAAAATTGCTAATTATGTTCTATTGTAATAACGTTGAGATATCGCAAGCATTTTTTGTTACCAACCCCTCTTTGAAAAGAAATGTACTAGTTGATTTTTTTTTTTATAGGCTTCTGATCTTAAAAGTAGTTATTCATCAATTTGTCATGTAGTTATATGAGGTGATAATTCCTTTATATGGGTTCAAAGTCATAACGGCCCTCAGAGGGAAGCCATAACTACGATGTGGCCCGTGACAAAAATGAGTTTGAAACCCCTGATATACATGGTTTGTCAAAAGTCACTAACTTTTTTTTAAATTTCGTATCATACGGGCAGATTTGAGCCCATTATCATTTGACAATTTGGCCTTTGCAGTTGTTGTAAGCATATCATTCATTCCCTTTCCCATGGCGCACCACTTGACATTGGAACAAAATTGACGCATGGAAAGAATGTTTTCTGTCAACAACTGCAGTTCGGCGCCAGTTTGAGAAGCTTCCAAGTTTAGTCACGTGAATGACACATGCAAATCAGTCACCTTTTGGCAAAATTCGCCATTTTGAACTCAAAATAGGCCATTTAGGTGAATCGTATAGATTCGATGAGTTTTTCTTGGCGTGGGGTTCGCTGTCGCTGTCGTGGTAGGCTGTTTCGTACTCATTGAATGCTGGTAGCTAGCGGTAATGGTACTTTTACTCCGTTACAATGATCTAAATGTCGCTCGCTACTTTTATTTATAAATTATTGCTAATTTATCAACTATTTCCTGCGCGGGACTACGACTTCGGCATTGGGCGCTGTTTGCGCCAATCTAATTTAAGCGCTAGTGACGTTAAAGTCTAGTTCATCAATCAAACGACACAAGAAAGTCACATGACCTCAAACAACATCTTCTATTGGACTTCCCGGGTAAGGTGTTAACACCAGATGAAACAGCCCGGTTTATTGTCATGCCTAAGTGGCCACCATTTTGGGAAGGTCGTCGTTACCATGAAGGCAACGGCGCGCTACTCTTACTTACATTTAGACGAACAAAAACAACAGGTTTCATGTATTGTAGTATTTGTCTGGCACTGTCTGCCCAAACGTGGATATTTCAGATCACGTATAACCTGAGAAAATATCGTGCAGTAAATTGCAAATGTTTATTTATTTTTTATTTTTATTTTTTGGTTCTATTTACTCAGTACTTGAGTAATTATTTCACTGTGTACTTTTTATTCTTATTCAAGTATTTTTTTGCGGACTAATTTTTATTTTTACTTGAGTCACATTATTGTCAAGTAACAGTAATCTTACTTGAGGACAATGTTTGGCTACTGTCCCCACCTCTGGAGCGGACATCCACTATTGCTACCATTTTTGCTCATCAGATCAGGCAGTGTCGTATTTGTTGCACTGGTCTTTTGTATTTTCTCGTTGAGGTGTTGCGGGTCGTGGCCCTGATTGTGGTCCCAGCGGAACCGCAAAGCACACGTAACATCGGCGACAAGAGCTGATCCGCTAGTACATCTTGTTTTAATTAGGAAACGTGCCTACAATTATCTAATTAGTTTCCGGATGTTAATGTTAAATGTATTAAGCGACGGAGCGATGTTAGGGATTATGTCACAACACAGAATGAACTAACGTCAAATTCTGAAATGGCCAATATA